>NW_027667191.1:467091-607091 GCF_963924665.1 Micromys minutus | reverse complement strand
CTTCTTCTTCTTCTTCTTCTTTTCTGTTCACATCATTGCAATTTGCAACTTTTAATAAAACATACGGAAATGTTTCAATATACAAGTGAAGAAAATTCAAACAGTTTATAGAGGCTGAACTGATAGTTACTTTATGTACAGCTGTGTAAGTTCAAATAATCTATTCTATTTCTTTGTACAGAATTTTATACACAGGTCTTTTCCTAAGGGTCTATACATTTTATCTTCTCAGAACCCTTAGGTGTCACTTCTAGAAGACACAAACCCTTCACTCACATTTTATAAAAGAAAAATTTCCAGGACTGACAATTTTGTATTTGAACCATGTAGGCTCTATTCGATTATTATTATCATTTCAAATAAAAGTTTATTTTGGATAAAAACAGAACCACCTCACAAACATGGGAAAAGAGCACAAAACTTCAACTGATACAGAACAACTGAAATTTGTAACAATCCAGTGTAGTTTGCTATTACTTTTCTTTTTCATAAACAATTTCCTTTAGTAGTCTGGCTAGTTTTTTCTGCTGAAACACCATCAAGTTTTCAAGGAGTTAAGAATTTCAGAACAGGGACCTGCTTTCAAGATTAAGAAGGCGGTAATAAGAGCATCCTAGTAGGAACGAATCTACCTAAAAGTTATTTTAACAGTAACTAGTGAGTGGTGTAACAGTCTACATATCTCAGAGACCAAAAGGGATGTATCAGAACACTGGTGTTGATGGTCCAGTAAACATAACAGCCACATTCCTTGTCTGAAGAGCTCTTGTAAGAAAATTAGGGATGAACTGGAAAAAATATATGAAATAGCTGCTCAGAAAGAACTGGGATGTTAATTCTAAATACTATACAAATCAAACAGTGTGCAAGTTGATGCATTAGAGAGAAATGGGCAACTTAAAAAATACAGATAGCTGGCAACAGGTCTTTGAGAATTCAAGAAAATGATAATAGACATAGGAGGCCCCAAGTCTTCTAAGCTGAAAGCACCCTTAATTGCTCTGAAAAGACAAAGATAAATGCTAGTTGAGAAAGCACTGAAGTTCTAACTTAAAAAAAAACACCAAGACAGCCTGCTTCTCTGCCACAATCAATTTCCTTCATGGAAAGAGAAACCAGGAAGCAAAGCAAAACCTTCTGGTGATGAAGAAGGTCTTTACTCACATTCTGAATTTGAAAAGCAGTATTTCTTTTTTTTTTTTTATTTTCTGTGTGTGACCATGTGTGTGACCAATTTGAAAGACACTTTCCTGAAAAGCAGGTGTCCTATGAATGGTTATGAGAACTCTTAAATTCAAGCTATTAAAGAAAAAAGAGGAACATAGAACTTGAAGTTTTCTAATAGGGAGTGTGTAAGGAAGACAAGAGAGAATCATATGTTGACTTTCTCCAAGTCAGGAGGAGCATGAGTGTAAAAAAAAAAAAGGGAAAAAACCTGGAATGATAGAAAACCTCTGATAATTGACAATCCCCCCAAAATAAAGACAAAACAATCCAAACATCTAAAGACTGATGAAAAGCAGCTGGTACATTTTTACTCCTGTAATTCACAAAACTTGTTTGCTGATTTTGGTCTCCTGTAATTTTCATACTGTTCTCGGTTTTAATAAAAAGATCTTGGTTTTCCCCCTCTTACTATGTTCTTCTAGTACAAGATAATCAGCAATTTTTCTTTTTTATCTATTTTAATAAGTTCATGTTAAGCAGCACAGCGAATTTGGGGCTGTCTTGTGTATACATCCCAGAGTCATAATGGGAAACTTTTAGGATGTAAATACATAAGTTGTGATGGAAAGAACTGTCATCCTATCTGAAAAACTTGTTTCCCAGTAAGGTCTTTCCCCTTCAGTGTAACAGAACAACACAACAATGAAAACTTATTTTTCTTTTCAAGGGAAACCACAAAATGGGTGAACTACTAAATCCAGGGTGGTTTTTCTACTTGATAAATACATCCAGAACTCTGTACAGTAATACAATTTTCATGCAGTTTAAGTATCTTTAAATGACTTTTCGGCAAATAAACCATTTGCTTTATTGATGGTGTATAAGAATCACCCTCTTATTTTAATGGCCGTAGGGATCTCTTACCCAGTTTCCAAAGGAATCTTGAAGATCCAGGTACTTTCTTAAAGAGTTTTCTGCACATCATACTAAATAACATGCATAGAGTTTCAACAACATTCTTGTTAAAGTTAAGTATTACTCTTTAAAATAGGTATGTTAACCACTGAGAAAAGTCCACGCAACTATTCCCATTACACTGCTTTATTTGGTCATCGGAAGTATAAAAGAAGTAAAATAACATGCGATTCAACAAGTTAGTTTATCCATTGGCTATGGCATGATGGCAACAAATGTTCCAAGGCCAACATTTATTTAACAGCCTTCAGTCATTATGTAGATCCAAAATATTTAGCAAGGCCCACAGGGATGCTGCTTCTTTGGTTGGTGCGATGGTCCAGCTGGAAGTGCATATGGGGAAGGCCAGCTCCCAGGGTATGCTAATGAGATACTGGAGGGCGCACCAATCAGGAAGCGGCACGAGTCTCCTGGGCATATTTAAGCAGTGCACTTTTTTTCCTCGGCAGTCCCCTGCTCAAGAGTACTGCACAATAAAGGTTGTTGGCTGAAGAATCATGTTGCCACGCATCGTTCTTGCTGGTGAGACTTAGAGTGCGCGACAAGTGGTGTTGAAAATCCCAGGAAGCCTTATCATCTCTGGCGCCAAGGGGAACCTTCAGTTCATTGAAGTGGAATCAGAAATGTGAAAATGTACATTAAATAGGTAAGCTCTGAGAGGCATGTTTCTCCTTGGATTCTCTCTGGCAGTAGAAGGGTTATTGCTTGCATTCGTGGTGACTGTTGTGACAATATTGCTGTGGAAGTTAGTTAGATCATGTTAGTGGGATCAGAAATGTGAGGCCATCATTAAGGCAGGACAGAAAGTTATCACACAGCACCAAGAGGGCATGTCAGAAACAGTGGAGTGAAATTGGGAGCGTGCAAGGAACAAAAATTAAAACAGGTAGGCCCCGAGAGGCATGTCTAGAGCATGTCAGAAATGCAGAAGAATCCTGTTGCCGCGTGTCGTTCTTGCTGGTAAGACGTAGGGCGGGCGACACTGCATCACTGCCAAATGCAGAGAGGTCCCAGGGTTTAAGAGAGGGTGACTAGCAGCAGAGACCAAAGGGTACTAGGGTTGACTCAGGAGTGGGCCAGATAGTCACTGTAAAGATGTGTATCCCAGGAGGAAGCACACCTTGGAGAAATCTTCAAGATGCTGTGGATGTACCTTTGGACTAATCCGAATAAAGCTGGTACACAGGTTGAACAAGAGGAATGTGAGTGCCGAGGGGAACTTGGTGGGTAGGGCAGAGAATAGGTGTTCCTGGGATTGGGGATGCAAGGGTAGGTGTTTTCTGACCAGTTGCTTTAAGTAGGTAATCTTGTTTTTTGGTATAACAGTTGGTCTGGGACAGCGTAGTGGAGCATGAAGACCGTTGTAATGTGGAAAGTTTAAGATTTGTCATAGAAGAGTCTTGATCAGTATTGGGTATGGGATTGGATGACAGCAGGTTCTCTTCAATGCCCTCTGAGTATCCTCTTTACCATCACCAGGAACGACTGTTCCAAGAGCTATTTCCTTCTTGCTCTTCTCTCTGCTTTCATACATCTTGCGGATCACATGTAGGGGTGAAGGAAGGAGAAAGCATGCTCATGATGGAGGCAGCAGGAGCAGGAGAAAAGGAATTTCCTCGGTGCATGGGTGCTGGTGACTTTCACATTCACTGTTGCTTGTTTCTGAGCCGAACTCTGGTTCTGTCCACTTGTGGTTTGCTTAAACCAGACTGGTAGGAGGGTGCTGTCTGTATTGGAAGGTCATGTGGAAGAGCCAGCCCCTCCAAAGCAACTTGCTGCAATTCTAGCTGACTCATCTGGGCTGAGACAGGACTCATGGGCTGACTCATGGGCTTGCACATGCCTTGGAATGGATCTCCAAGTAGTTGCTGGGGTCCTGATTGGTGATGATATCCTTGGATGAAGGTAGTCTTTTGAGGCGGCTTGAGTTTGAAACACCTGTAGGATGTTTTGAGAGACAAACTGGCCCAGAATCTCAGCAGGGGCTAACAAGTGACTGACTTTGGGCTGGGTAGGCAAAGTCTCACTTGCCTTCACTAGTTTGTTGAATACAGTCGTATCACCATCTTTCTTCAGCTGTTGATTGCTAGTCACAGCATTCAGAGTCTCCTAAATGTTCTGCCATAAAGGGAGTTGAATTCTTCATTTTCTGGTCCACCTTCAAGCCCTTCAACTCAGCTTCTACCTCTTCCACTGAAAGTACAACCCCTGAATGTAAGCTCTGTTTAAGTTTTTCTTCATTTGTAGAAAGGCTAGAAATAAGAGGTTTAAAGTCCACTTTGGCTTTCTGTAGCATTCCTTTCTTAATGTTTTTTTTAAAAAAATTATTTTATGTCTATGAGTACACTGTAGCTGTCTTCAGACACTAGAAGAAGGCATTGGATCCTATTACAGATGATTTTGAGACACCATGTGGTTATTGGTAATTGAACTCAGGACCTCTGGAGGAGCAGTCAGTCCTCTTAACCACTGAACCATCTCTCCAGCTCTTCTGTAGCATTTCTAAAATGTCTATATTATTTTCAGCATGGTCTTCTGATGGCATGGGAGCAAAATATATCCCCAAGTTCTATCCAGGAGAGAAGATGGCTTGCTCCAAACCGACCAGCCTCTCAAATTCTTCAAGGGGTGTGGGTTCCAGGCTGCTGGATTTTCCCTGACCAGCTTGGGTTAGAGATCCACCTACTGAAGTGCCTGGCATAGATTGTTCCTTCTCCCAGAACATCTTCTATCATTGAAGACATGCATGGCACCTTATCAAGGTTAAAGAATTTATTTTAGTCAAATTTTTCTGAGGACTGCTCAGTTAGGTTTACATCCCTTGGAACTTCTACTTCATCCTTTTCAGCCACCCCTCCAATGCACTCCACTATGCCTTTTTTCACAGAGGCAGTCCATTGTTCTTTTTGTTCTTTGTGATCCTCCTCTACAATCTTATCATCAAAGCCAGGCAGCTCTATGGTTTCAGACTGACAGCTGAAAACCATTCTGGTTCTTCCTCAGTGTA
Organism: Micromys minutus; assembly: GCF_963924665.1. Lineage (NCBI taxonomy): Eukaryota > Metazoa > Chordata > Mammalia > Rodentia > Muridae > Micromys > Micromys minutus. The sequence continues at coordinate 601,942 of NW_027667191.1, read as the reverse complement.
TGAATCATTTCTTCTATGCTCAGCAAAGACACACTTACTATCTCTAAACTCCCTCCTGAAACACTTGTCCTTGTCTCGGTCTCTCAAGTCACGCAGGTCCTTACCACTAAGATGCTGATCCTTCTCAAAGGCTGTAGCAAAAATTATCCTTGTCAACCCTTCGTCCACCAAGGAGGCGAAGCTCAGCACTGTTTTTCTCCAATGGACTGCCAGAGTGTTGGGAGCCACAGCAGTTGTCACATGGCAGCCACCTGCAAAGCTTTGTCTCTGTGGGCTGACAACAGCATCTAAGTCATCTTTTTTCACTCTCTCTTGTGGATCTGCTTTTCTTCTCACAAGAGAAAGTCGGTCTGATTCTGGCTCTTTCTTCATGCTTTCCACTGGTGAGCTCTGTCCTGAAGCTGGGTCCCAGACACCATCTTTGACATATTTTTCAGAGGCATGGTGGATTCTGTTTGGAGTATGGATGGTCTTTTATATCCAAGAGCCCCTCTTTTGTATAGCGATATGGGGGATTTGGAGAGGGGTAGTTTCTTCAGGTCAAGGAAGGCATCTCTATTTTTTGTTTCATCCCCACTTCTCTTTCTCCATGGTGCTGGTGAAGTTTCCCGGAGTAGAGGTAGGACTAGTTGGGCTGCGGGTCCGGCAAGTCAGGCTGCTACAAAGTGCCTGTCACTGGTCAGTGGATGGCACCAACTGCCCCTTATTATCCTCGTGTAAGGGGCTGAGGAACAGGCCAGAGTGCACCTCCCAGCAGGCCACACTTGTGGCCATGTGAGGGGCCTCCACGGGGAGGGAGGGCCAGTGCGGGCCTCCTCTGGGAAACCCAGGTTCCCTCACCCAGATCCGGGACTACAGGCTCTTCCAGAATAAGAGCAGGGACAGTACTCATGGAGGTGGCAGACCTCAGGGAGCAGGGAGCAGGTCCACAAGTATGCTCCCTAGAGCTGGCGTCTGCTGTCTGCCCTATACTCACTTGCCTCCTGCCTCTGCCGCCCCCTGTGCCCGCACTGCCACCTGATCTGCCACCTGCTCCCTGATCTCACAGGCAGGCCTGGTCCCGCGCTGGCCACTCTCTTGCTCTGAGTGGGCAGGGCCGGCTCTGCACCTGCTCCAGGCTGTCCCTGGCTTGGGCTTGGGGGGGAATCCCCCCCCCACAGGATGGTTCTCCTTAGACACAGTAACCTGCTCTGTACAAAGCTCTTAATTATTTACAAAACAGCACAAGTGATTGTCTAGGATTTTACCGTTTTTCTTGGGTCAGGTGTAACAGAATTACCATTCTTTGAGTCTGCTATCTCACACTGACCGGACATTGCCCAGGGAAATGCTGTCCAGGGCTACTTGTGCTAGACACTTGGAAGTTTATCTGAAGCTCTCCATCCAGGAATTGAGTCTACTAGAGTGCACTTGTCTTACTGATTAGCCTAGTTATTTGCCATTTTTCCTGATTTACTCTGTTTTCTTCTCTGTGTTTTTTAGGTCAGTGTGTACCACTTTGTGTATATGGTCTTGTAACTTTACACTGTTGTATGGTAACTAATCCATATTTATTCAGTTTTTAAAGAGTTGGATTCGCTTTGAAGATTAATTTCTATGTTGTCTCAAGTTGAAAAATACAACTTTTCAAAGTTAATGTGCTTAAATATATAAATTCATTCCCTTAACCCCAACTGAAAACTAACATTATAAATGGGGGGTGGGGTGGGTCACTGTTTTTAACAATCAATCACTGCTAATAAATTCCAATGACTAAATATTCCTATAAAGTCAAACATACAGTTTTCAGTGGCTTTGAAATGGAAAGACAAAAGCCTTTAATATAGGTTTGGATTTATTTCTGCTGGTTGTATGACCTTGACTAAGCTTTTCTTTTATATATATTTTTGATTGATACAAGAGACTAAATCAAGCACATAAAAATACTCCTTTAAATTTCATATGCAAATCACTCTGTAAATATAAATATACAGAATGGTGCTCCCCTTAATGAGTATTTAGTGTTCAAATTTGAGCTACTCCTATGACACACCCATTCTTATTCAGACCCTCAAGCAGATTGTTTCTATTCCAGCGGGGAGAAGATCTGTTTCCAGGTGATGAACATAAGAAAATGTTATTTGACACAGTGGATATCTGTGCCATGTGGGAAGAAGGTGAGCAGTTGGAAGAGGGACAACAGAGAAACGAAGGAAGGGAGATTCTCCAGGGTATGGGAGAATATAGGAATGTGCCTCTGGGTGTAGGCATTCTTTATTTTTACAGAGTATGTTATTGGAGTTCCTACAACACCCCTTCTTTAATTCATCTTTAACATTTCTCTGTTCCATTAACGTTAGCATCTCATGTAATCATATATCTTTGTTTGCCCATTTACAGGTGTAATGGCATCTCTACCTGAACCAGAGCAAGCTGTTGAACTACTGCAAGTCAAAGGACATTGTTCTAGTTGCCTACTGTGTTCTTGGTTCTCAACCATCTAAGCGATGATAAGAAGGACAGTAGGGAGTTTACTTCAAATACCAGTATTGGTGAAATCTTTTCAGCACTATAAACTCGATTTTCAGAAGCTCATTTCGAACTTGCACAGAGATGATGGAATTTGCATTTTCTAGGAGATCTCAGTGGTGGAAATATGGCTGGTTCTTTGATGACCCCTGATTTTGAGTAGGCACCATATGAGTTCAGAAGCCTCCTAAAGATTCTCAACGTTTGAAACTAAAGATTTCTGCCTTCTCTTCCAGGGTACCAAGTACCCCAGTTTTTTTGAATGATCCAGTTCTTTGTGACATGGCAAATAAACCATCATCGAAGCCCAACTCAGATTGCTTTTCACTACCATCTTTAATGTGGAATTGTGGTTCTTGCCCAGAGTTACAAAGAAAATGAGATAAAAGAGAACTTACAGGTGAGCAGGGAGGCTGTGGACATCTGGGCTTTTATACGCTATCTCACTGTCTCACCACTATTTTCTTCTTTGTAATCTCTCAGGGCTTTTTTGTTTTCTGAGTCAATCTCCCTAGCATTTCCTAAACATGTGAAATTTCATTCACATTCAGAAGTGCTCTGAACGAAACACAAAAATCAAGTTAACTTGATAGAATTAGATTTAGAGACCACAAAGATTTAGGATCCAACATTAAGTCAGACCTGCACTGCACTGTGAACAGATCCTTTGCAATGGATCTCCTCATTATTTGCTGGAATGAGAATGTAAGTCTGGATAGTTATTTTGATATGATAATCATTGTTACTTTATTTTGCACTTGGCCTGCATAGTTACATATTTTAGTTTGTTTTATTTTTGCTTATTGATTTAAGTTTATGTGTATAAATGTTTTGGCTGCACATATGTCTGTGTACATGTGCATGCCTGGTGCTGGCAGAAGCCAGAAAATGGTATCATATGCCCTAGAACTAGAGTTGTGGATGGTGGTGAGCTGTCCTATGGGTACTGGGATATGAACTTGCCCAGAAAGAGCAGCTAGTACTCTTAACTACTGAGCCTTCTCTCCAGGTTTGCGCTCATACATTTTACACTTGATTGTAGCCAATAGGCTGAGAAGTGATGTGCTCACACATTTTAATCTGGATATTTTTATTTCGAGTTGCTTCACTGGCTAAGTGCATATTCTTTTTTGAAGACTTGCCTGTGCAGATCATCTTTTATTTTCAACAACAAGAACTTTGTTTTACTGTTACCAAATGTAGTTGCAAAATGAATGAGTCCCAACATAGAGCTTTAACACAAAGAGTATTATTTGGGTTATTAGTTTATGATTTAAAATTCTGCTTCAGTTCGGCCTGAACTCTGAGGCATCTCTAGCCTGAGTTCACTCAAATGTGTTCATAGAATTGTTGCATATGTTTGCAAGTTGATGAGGTCCACCGTGAAGTCCAGGATTCAGTTTGTCTCTTAACTGATGTTCTTCATCTTCAAAAGCTTTCATTCACTAGCCAACTGGCATAGGCTTTAGCTCCTCATGTTTTCTCTTTCACGGCACTGAATAGAAATCTGCAAAGACTTTAAAATTTTGGAGTCCAATTCCTCAAGAATGGTCAGCAGCAGCTTTTAATGGGAGTGCAAGGGTCTAGCAGTTGTTTCGTCCGACAAGGCAAACAGGTGAAGAAAAGAGTTAACTAAGTTTTTCATTCATACTTTGAAGACATCAGTTTCTGGTTTTGGGTAGCTGACTAATAAATTAGTTCTTCAGTGAAAAATGTTTACTAAGAATGTGAATCTACAGGTACTATGTGTTTTCTGTGTCATACTCTTGTAGCTGTGTACTGACCAGGGCCTGGTATGCTAGAGAGAATATCACGAGAAGAAAACAAGTCAAGGGGGACCTAAGGAACCTGCTCCTGAAGGCTGGTGTGATTCTTATTGTTTTATTACAATATATGGGATTGTCAATCATAGTATAAACAGCGCTTGGTTATTCTCAGCACTAGAAGACAGAGTCAGGAGGATCTCTGATCTACACAGTGAGGTGCCAAACAGTTAGGGGTTGTTTAGTTAGACCCATCATAAATGAAGACCAAAATAAATCATATGGTAAGTTTTACAGGATATCGAACCACAAACAACCAAAAATATTTTTACTTCTTTTTTAGTAACAACAGTGCCAACTGGAACATTAATGTAGATATTAATGGATATTTTAAAAATTAATATTTTTTGAACAGAGCTTGAGAGCATGAGAAGAGTGATAATTGAGAGACAAGTGCAGGTTCTTTAAGTACCTCATCTCCTTGTAAACTGTGCTCAGATGCAAGTGTTAAGTTCTAGTGTTATCCTCCTTAGACTGTTTGATTATTGTCCTCGCAGGTGTCCTTATTTTGCTTGCTGTTCCTTATATAACAATCAAAATAATCTTTTGAGAAAGAACTTGGTTTGAACCTTTTGTTCTCAACATCCTCAAATAGCTCTGGATTGCATGCAGAACTGAATCTAAGCTCCTTCGCCCTGCCGTCAGAGCAGCTGCCAACTTAACCTTAGCCTTCCCCATGACTCTCACTACTGGGCTTCAGGATCCTACCCAGACAGATGTGCTGGACACCTCTTCTGATTGATGGCAGTTGTTCTTCTATTACTGTTCTGTATTTGAGAGAATTTCTCCTGGTTTCTAAAATAGAAGCAGGTCTCTCTATTCCTGTTGTTTGACTTTTTTATTTGGCATTAAATTAAATATTTTTCCTTTACTCTTTTGTGTTTATTATGATACACTTTTTACTTGTCAATTATTCTCATTGGACTTTTTGGCTCTTCCTAACTACAGGGTAGAGGTCGTATTAGCTTTCTTCATAATTTTATCTGTAGTACTTAGAACTGTGCCTGGAACATTATAAACTCTTTGTATAAATTGTGAACTAAGTGTATGCTGTAGTTAATTTGAACATTTGATTTCTTCAGTCCAGGTCCTGCCTGCTACTGTTTACTGTTATCACGATTCTGGACTTGTCAGTGATTTCTGGTGCTTCATTTCATTCAACTGGATATGATGACTATAGTATTACCCACTTTGTAGCATTACAGTGGGTAATTGAGTTAATGCATGCTAAAGAACATAGGTCTGAGTTTTCTATGCTTTGTGTAGAGGCCAGAGGTCTGTTTGATGTCTTTTAGTTGCTCTTTTCTTTAGTTCTTGTGTCAAAATTTATCACTGAACTTGGAGCTTGCCATTTTGGCTGGACTGTTTGACTCCTAGAATCTGTCTCTTGTGAGACAAAGTGTTTCGAGTTAGAGAGGAAGGTTTAGCACTGCACAGATCTTATGTGTATATGGATCTGAACCTAGGCCCTCATGCTTGTGGAGCAGGTACTTTACCTATTGAGCATCTGCCTGACCCTTACCAACCAACCGACAAACAAACCAAACTGTAAAAATTGTGTTTTCCCTTCCTACTTTTTTTTGGAGGCCGAGTTTTCTTTGAATTCCCGGATTTTTCTGAGTAGCCTATAGATCAGTCTGGTTTTAAAGTCAAGTGATCTGCCTACCTACCTCTCTCCAGAGTGCTGGGATTAAAGGTGTATTGCCATTGCTAGTCTTCTGACAACATTTTGATTTGTCATTAGATCAAAAAGGAATTTGTTCTTATTTGGATTTTTTTGAGTGAAATATTGTTGTCTATCAAAATTTGACTTTCGAAGTAGTTTGTCTGTGTCTAGAATAAAATAAAAATAAATTGCTGAGAATGAGAAAGGCACCCGAATGGCTTTCCTAGGTTTTGCTTTGATGTTCTACGGGAAATATGATTGTGGTAATGGAAGAAATTACTAGGGCTTCTTGTTCCATACATGCACAATCTAGGTTTCAGGGCCATCTATTTTTTGAAATGTTTGGGAAGGAGGGTCATCTTGTAATCTTTAGTGTGATGTTTTCTACCATTTTGTACAAGGAGTTTTTTCTACATGTTGCATTTTAGTTCTCAAGTTGGAGCACAAAGCAACCTAGAAATATTCAACATATGCATTTTTGCTTTCTTTTTCGAATGTGTTGTTTCTTCCTTTATCATTTATGAAAACGAAACCATATCTTTGTAATAATAAAAACTGTGAAGTAATGAGTCAAGTTAGTCTCATAATCTTAAGACTCTGTTTATGGTAATTATATTTTGGTAATACTAGGTATTTTTACTTAGCATTTGTCCTTGACAAAATGGCTTTTTGTAATTCCTCTTATACCTTCATCTCAACTTTAAGTCATAGGATTCTAAGCCTTGTGCCTGACACTTAAAAATGAACATGAAACACTGCTTGTGTTTTTAACATTTATTCCAAAATTTAATCATTATTGGTAAATTACTCCATATGGACTACATTCAAGGACTCTTTGCTAAGTGATTTTGCATTTAATATTTAAAAGCACCACTGAAATTAGACACACTGAGAAAGAAACATATTTGTAGAGATAATAGTATTTGGTTAGGTCACATGGTACATAAGGAACAGTGATTTTTACTTACTTCCCTTAGATTCATGACCCAGGTCCTAGCTCTTCTGTGAGCTACATTTTAAAAGTAGAAAGATTTCCATTTTTTGCCATATGTTTGTACATGTATGTTCCTCCAAATTACTGGCTGTTTTTCATCATTTGTGTCTAAAAAGATGTTGTCTGAGTCCTGGAAGCTGTAGTCACTGCTGTTTTCAGGATGCTGGGATTTGGACTGCAGGCCTCATTATTGCATAGCAAGTTTGTTTTACCCTGGGGACTATCTGTCTGGTCACCAGAACTGTAGCTTATAAAGAGTTTAGTATAGATTTAAACATGAATATTAAAGGAGGAGAAACATACTTGCAAGCATGACAAACGTGAGAGGAGGACAGGTAGATGTGAGAAAGGGAGCTAAGTAAACCAAAGACAAAAGTGGGTCTGGGCCAAAAAGTGATGATGTGAAAAAAAATATACATTTACACTAATTTACTCTGTATGTGTGTGTGTATGTATTAGTGTGTATATATGGAAGTGAGAGGACAGTGAGTGGGGAGGTCATACTCCTACAACATATATTCTGTTGATAAAACTTAGATACTAATTTTTGATGGCAAGTGCTTTAACCAACTTTAAAAAAATTATGTTTATTAGTTTTGTGTGTGGGGGTGGAGTTGTATATATGTATGTTGTAAAAATTATTTTATCTCAACTTGGGATTTCAAACCTGCCTTTGACCATTTACATTCAAGATAAAAGACACACACAACCTTCATATTTACAATAAGCCTTAATTAGCACAAGAGCTGGACAGATATTGATCCTCTGACTATTATGTCTATTTCCCAGCCAATAATCTCACTATATAATTTCCGTTGCTTTGTCTGAGCTGCTCTTAACTCCAATTAACCAGTCCACATGGTTATTATTTCATGAATAACGTAACCTACAGTGGCATCCTCCTCCCTTCATCTTCCTCCCCCCTTGTGGTTCTTCTCTGATGCTGGAAGTCACAGCTAAGAGATAGACTGCTGACAGATGTCTCAGTCTGCAGGAGGTTTGGGTCACTTTGAACCAAGATATGCTATTATTAGGGAAACAGCAGCTGGCAAGAACTAGAAACTGCAAGTTTTTATCCCGTTTCGCCTTTAAAAGTTGAATCTCTGAATAAACTGTGCATTGGCTGGCTGGGCTGTGTACACCCCATGTCCAGGTTCATGGGAACCTCACTTTGGACCCCATTATACCAGATTGTAGCCGTGAATTAGTTAAACTGCTTTGGCTTCTGTAGTGCAGTCGTGGTACCCACCCAAGAGTTCTGTGGATTTGCGAGTGAAACTCACATGTGCTCTCACTTTCCCGAGCTCGCATACGCACCAACTAATTCTGATATGTCTTGATTAAGCTCAATGGCTGGACAATTCTTATCCTCCCAACAGCCAGCATACATTTCCCTCTGGTATCCCTGGTCAAACACCTTTTAAATCTGTATTATCTTCTCCAAAAACCCCCACTCCTCAAATAGGGTCCTCTTCCCTTCTACCTACATTGCAGAATGCTTTCTTTCCTACAGCTCCTGAATCCAGTTCTTCTAACTCCGGGTCATGGTGATTCTCTTCTTCCTCCACTCTCTCCCAGTCCCTTTCCCTGTCTTTCTGTCTTTCTGCCAGCCATTGGGCCATTGGCTGCAAGGCAACTCTTATCAGTTGAAGCCCTCAGGAACCCTCAGATCTGGAAGCATGGCTTTCTGGGAGCCAAAATAAGACAATTTACAACACTAGGCATTTACACTTTACAAATTCATTCTTGATATTTAATAAGCAATTTTCTTTAAAAATATAGGAATTTGATCCTCAGTACTAGAAGGGAAAAAATAAAGATATGGCAGATATTTTGCCTGTGGTCTTTGTTCTATGTTACTGTCCACAACTTAGTCACATGAATATTGTTGAATTAAGCGGCACCTAGGAAATATAATTTACAGTTGCCAACTCTGTACCCTATTAAAGATGTAGGAAATGTGAAGAAAAGAAAAAATAACAGGACAGACAGTCTCAGTATCAGGCCTGTGGGTTTGTACTCCATTTATTTAATCATTCCTGAGTGCCAAACATGCCTTTGTAAATTGCTTTTGTGTAATTTTTATAAATTGCTTTTGTAAATTACACTCCTCAAAAAGTGTAAGTTTCCTATCCTAATCTGAGTGTCTGTTTGACTGAGCTGTAACACATGGAAAAGAGTTTTCTCTCCAGGACCCTTCATCAGAATCTTTTTTCACTGTACTTTGGACTGGCCTGTAAGTCAGGCTCTTGTGATCAGCAAAGCCTTCTGCTGCTGTGTCTGCCACTGGCATAGGTGCTGCCATGGTAGCAGATGAGACCCAAAACCCCGGCTACCAGTCCTGTATTATCCACCCAAACTTTCCTGTTTCCCTTATAAGAGCGGTTAGCACTTTGTCCATTTCCTTCCAGACCAGAGACCCGGGGAACCAATTCGACACATTTTCACGGAGAACCACATCTACCTTGAGTTTGGGTATGTACTCATTAGTGGACTTAGATAATGTAATGCTGCTGTAATGCTTTGGATTTCTACCATGCTCTTTCCCACAGTAGAAGTATGTTCTCACCTATTTTCTCTCTTGGGAGATGAAAGCAGAAGATCAGGAACTCTTGGATATCTGGGTTACATAGACTCTGACTCAAGGAAACCAAGGGCTGAAGATTTAGCTAAGTTGTAGAGCACTTGCCTACGGTACACATGACCCTGGATTCAATACTTAGACTCTTTCCGACACCCTGAACCCTTGTGGCCATTCATTTGGGATGAGGCATCTCCTTGGGGTTTTGTATGATTGGTAACTGACAGCTTGTTTTCATGATCCATACATCACATCTGTCTTAATTAGATTACTTTTTTATTAATGATAAAATTTGTTTTTAGTAGTTTATATTTAATCTCTTATGGAATATATGATTTCACAATTTTCTTCCATTTTGTAGGTTATCTTTTCGCTACTATGTGATTTGATGCAGTTTTAATGTAAATTTTTCATGTGTATGAGTGTTGTGGATTGGTTGTAATACTGTTTGTGATAATTTGTCTCCTAAAATCACATGGGAACTGCACACCTGCCTGTAAGTCTCTTAGATTCCCTACCCCTAGTTGGCTCTAATTGGTAAATAAAGTTGTTAGCATCTAATGGCTGGACAGGGAAACAGAGGCAAGATTTTAGGTTTTCCCGGCAAGGGAACCACAGGAGAAGGGAATCAACATTGCCAGGGAAAGAGAAGGTCCTGGCCTGTGAAGTGTAGGACAGAGAGGCAGAGATGCAGCAAACATGTAAGAGTCCGAAAGCATGGCGCAGGAGGGCTGCAGGCCTGTGTCCATGACTGCCAGGATGGGATATAGGTTTTAATAAGTGATAATTCAGGAATATTGGAGGGGACACTGTTAGTTTTTAGGAGGTTTGGATGTGCCTTGCCATTGTCCTGTTTAATAATTATTAAATTGAAGGCTGTGTGTGTGTGTGTGCGTGTGTGTGTGTGTGTGTTTAATTCGTGAATCCAGAGCATTTTGGTGGGTGGTGAAGATTGTGTGCTGTTGCCACTGGCAGGGTGATTTGAGTAGTGATAACTATTAATTCAGCATATGAGTGTTTGGCTACATATATGTATGTTTACAGTGTGCATGTAGATGGCAGAAAATGTTACTGGATGTCCTAAAATTGGAGTTGCTGATGGGTCCAAGTTGCCTTGTGGATGCTGGATACTAAATCTTGGTCTTGGGCAAGAGAAGCAAGTGTTCTTAACTGCCGAACCATCTCTTCAGCTCTAGATTCCCTTTTTCTACCAAAGTTTAATTAAGAATCATGGGATTTATTATAGAATTTTCATGCACTTATATCATTAGTTCACATCACAGTCCATCGCCTACTCCTTTGCTCCAGTTGATACCTGTCATGGGCTCTGTTCTGCTTTCACAGTATTAAATCTGAATATTTTCTAGTTTATCTACTTTGTTGTTATTATTCTTTCATATCATATCCAAGAAATTATTGCCAAATCCACTGTCAAAATATTCACTTATTTTCTCTTTTTAGAGTTTAATAGTTTTGGTCTTATGTTTAAGTTCATTTAAAAATCGATTTTGTCTTTTTTCTTTTTTTCTTTTTCTTTTCAGGGCTGTAGACCGAACCTAGGGTTTTCTAGGCAAGCACTTTACTACGGAGCTAAATTCCCAACCCCTTAAAATCTAGTTCAAATTAATATTTAGTATGGTGTAAGCTAATGGTCCACCTTCTTTTGCAAGTGATATCACAGTGTCACAAGCTCTTGTCATTCAAACCAATAGAATGTCCCATTGGTTTCTTATGGAGAAACCCCTTTAAATACAGATGTCCCTGGATTCCACTTTACTATGGTCTTAAGTTGTAAGTAAAAGCGTGAGGAGAAAACTGATGGCTTAGGTTAGGAAAAAGCTACTGAGAAAAGAGCTAGAAATGGGCCTGAACCAAGTTCATTTTACCTTATCCTAGAGCAGGCACAGGCTGCTTTCCCTGCATTCGTGTCACATTGTGAGTTATATCATATGACTAAAATGTGCACCACCAGTTAACTCACTGTATATTTGTTTTACCTAACAAATATTCTTATAACTATTAAGTGAAGGTAAGGTAGCACTTTACATCTGGATATGAGTACAGTGATGAGACTGATTAAAAGTCTGTCAAAGGCAGTTGCACTTGCTTGTTTTGGCTACTGGTTATTTTGGGATAGGGTCTGGCTACATAACTAGGTAGCCTCTGTTGGCTTGTACTCAGAATCTTCTTGCCTTAGCTTCCTGAGTGCTGTGATTACAGGTATGACTTACTGTACCTGGCTTGCTCTTCCTATGTCTCCTCCCCACCCCATCACCATTACTACTACTCGGTAGCCCAAACTGGTTATAATCCTTCAGCTGCAGTCTTCTGAGTGTAGAAATTACAGGTGTATACCGTCAAGATTCGGTTTCATTTATTAATAGTCCATATATTTAGAAGTTACCGATGTCATATTGATTAGGAATTACTGTGTTTGGGAGAGTTCTGCCAGTGTGTGATGTACTGTTTATAATTTATGGTATTTGTAATTTTTTTAATAAATTTTTGAAATGCCAATTTTGTACAAACTGATTGATCCTAATGAAGATTGTTTATTTGATAAATATTAAAATTAAGAATCATATGTGGTTGCCAATGCCAGGACTCAGGCTGAGTCAGTAGGATAGTTGTGAGGTTTATGCCATCCTCGGCTATAGAGACACTATGTCAGAAAACTAAACAAAAGTAAGCAAAAGTAAGTAGAACTTACCAGTAACCACAGAAAGCAAACAGAGGGAAGTTTTTTTGATGGGGTGTGAGCAGCGTCTTAACATGAAAATTGAAGTCCAGAATGAGCTGCTACTGTTGTAGCAAGCATGGAGGACACGTGCTTTAGTCATGCTGTAAGAAGCCTACTGTAAACATTTGAAATCCATGCTGCTATATACCTGGCTACCTGTTATGCTGCGTAGAATGGGACAGTCCATAGTAATATTTTAGAGTCACTGATTTGGCTGGCCTTTAATATTTTTACCTGAATATGTCCATATAGTTTTAGCTTATAGAACCTTTTTGTAGTTGAGACATTTCTGTTCCCTTTATAGAGTCACATGGGAACCAGAAGTAAGAACTGAGGAATCTAAGACTTATTTTTAGCTGATTAGTATAAGACAGTAATTTTTTTCAAAATGTTTTATTTTTAAACCCTCAAGGAAACTCTTTATTCAGAACTTAAATAAGAAAAAGGACTGTTAAAGATAGGTTTGAAGAATGGAACCCTTCTCACTTGCTATATTTAACTCCAGGTCTCTGTACTCTGGTCGCATCTCTACTTCATATCCATGTATGGCCCCATATGGGAATTGTCTGAGGACTAGTCAGTCACATTCCTTGTGAAGATACAGATGAAGAGATGTGAGGCCCACTGCTCTTGAACATACCCTGTATCAGAACTAATGTGTTAGTTCTTTAAGTGGGATTTGAGCTGAGATCTTTCATTAGTAAATTCTTGCCATGATGTTTTTACCTAGAGGTTGGATGCTCGCTTCAAGTAACATTATGTTTTGTATAATTTTCAAAGGGATTCTAAGTGTCATCCAATTTGGTTTTTCACACTTAACTGGCAGGGTAGAATACTGTGATAAATCAGTAAAATTTTTTAGGACATTCTCCAAATAATGGGCATAAGTGTGTTTAGATTTATGAGTTCATGCCTTATTCATTTTTAAACTTCAGTTTTTAAATCATTATTGATAGTTTTTCTGTTAATGTTGCAGAATACAGTGAAGCTGTAGGTTGATTAATTCTGTATATTGAGTTTAAGAAACTGTTTCTCACTTTACCTGAGATGAGCAAGCACCATGGAATCAGCTTATTAAACCAAGTCACCTCAAAACAAGTTCGCTTTTGCTTACAATCTAACTTTATAATTGACGACTTGTCAATGCAGAGACATTGCTTCCTAATGAGTCAACATAGTAAAGAAGACACATTCTAATTGCAAAGGCTGCTTGGAACAGTAAGCAAACGGCTCATTATTTTTTGGACTATTCTGTCAGGTTATTGCCCTCCTCCTGTGAGATAGTTTTTTTAAATAAACAGACCAGTCTCTTTGAATGGAACACCTTTCTGTAGATAAGACCACAGAGACATTGGTAAACTGTTTCTTTTTTGGTGATTGTTATGGATTTTCAGAAATTTAAGCTTTTATGTCGTGATGCATTGTAGATTATAAAAATAGAGTTTTACTTGGCTTCTTATTTAACACCATATTACTGATCTTACAAATGTTTTGTAGTTAATTCCAATATACTTCATGGTTCTTGTTGCTATCAGTGTGGTAAAATGATGGTTTTGTCTTTGAGAATTTTGGCATCCTTATGTTCCCAGTTTGATTCTGAATTTTCAGAATTTTTTTTGTTAAATATTTTTCTTTTTATTCTAATAATATGCATGTGTATGTGGCAGCTGTTTGATGGTGATGGGTATGCACACATGAGAATCAAGGCGATGGCATGTAGACAGTGTGCCTGAGCTGTGGAGCTGGTGTTAGAGGTGGCAATGAGCTGCTAGACCTGTTTGCTTTGGTCAAACTCTGGTCGTCTGCAAGAGTATTATGTTCTCTTATGCTCTGAAGTATTTCAGTCTTTGACTCCCCCCTCATTTTTTTTATTTTGCTTGTTTGTTCTTTTTGTTTTTTAATTTGAAACAGGTTCTCTCTGTGTTAGACCTGGGTGCTTGAAACACTTGTGACTACCCAATTACATGTACAGTTAATGGAAATTTAATATATTTCACTTATAACATTTGAGTATGTGAAGCCAGATTCTTGTTTGTCTCAGTGAAATATGAATGTGTATATCTGAGTGTGATATCCAGGTTTATGTCACCTCAACATAAGCTATGGTCATCATCCAGAACAGACCTCGGTTGAGAAAATGTCTCCTTATAAGTTCAGACTGCAATCAAGCTTATAGGGTATTTTTTTTAGTGACTGATAACAGGAGGGCTCAGGCTGTTTGGGTGTGGCCACCACAGCCTGCTGGTCCTGGGCTGTTTAAAAAAACAAGCTGAGGAAGCCAGTAAGCAGAAGTAATCACTGACTTCTGCATCAGCTCCTGCTTCTAGCTTGCTGTACTGTTTGACTTCTTGTCCCAAGTTCCTTCAATGGTGGACTATGAAGTGGAAGTATAAGGCAAATAAGCTCTTTTCTCTGCAACTTGATTCTAGTCAGTGTTTCATCACAGTGATAATAACCCTGATTAGGGCAACGAGTATCAATGCAAGTGCTGATAAATGTGTTTAGTGTTTGTCTCTATCACTTGCCTTGTATTTGGCCTTACAGTAGAAGTTGTCAAGTAGCAGGGACACATGTTGATAGCTCTGTGCTTAAGGAAGCCCCATTGCTTATGTAGCTGAAAATCTTCACCTTGAGTTCATTTGCATTGCTCTCCTCTCTCATAAAAAAGATAATTTCTTATTCTGTGGCCTTTGCTGGCCTTGAACTGGACCCCCCGCCCCATGTAGCCTAACCTTGCCTCGAACTTTTGGCTCTCCTCCAGTCTCAGTTTTCTGGACAACAGGCATGATCCACCATATTTGTATTGTGTTTTGAGGCTAAAGACAGATTGCTCTCAGAGGGAACAGACTCCCATTTGGCAAGAAGTAGCAGATCTTTGTAAATTTTGTTCTCTTCTGATACTTCATTAACTTCCACTACTTGGGAGGTGCCTTCTTCACCTTTGAACAATTTGGGTTTGCGTAGTATTGTGTTGTTCCTTCAGCACTGACACCAAACCCACAGCCTTTTGAATGATAGGCGAGTGCTGCACTTCTGATCTCTATCCATATTTTTTGCCTCTTTCTCA
The DNA here is from genome assembly GCF_963924665.1 of Micromys minutus. Lineage (NCBI taxonomy): Eukaryota > Metazoa > Chordata > Mammalia > Rodentia > Muridae > Micromys > Micromys minutus. The sequence goes on along the minus strand of NW_027667191.1, from coordinate 586,563 downwards.
GTGTCATATTTGTCTACCCTCTTCATTACACCATCAGTAAGAATTTTCTTATTGGCTCTTCACTGCAGAAACCATGGTAAGTATAAGGTGCTCTTAAATGAGTAGTCAAATGAATTACTATTCTTTAATTTTTCACCTATTTTTTATTTATTAAATTTTTTGAATATTTCTTATATTTACATTTCATTTTTATTGGATATTTTCTTTACTTATATTTCAAATATTATCCCCTTTCCAAGTTTCCCCCCTGCAATCCCCATTTTCCACCTCCCATCCACTTTTTCCCATTAAAGTGTTTCCCCCAACCACCAACTCCCAGGCATTTCCCTATCCTGGCATTCCCCTACACTGGCATATTGAACGTTCACAGGCCAAATACCACTCATCTCCTTGATGCCTGATAAGGGCATCCTGTGCTACATATATTGCTGCAACCATGGTTCCCTCCATGTGAATTCTTTGGTAGGTGGTTTAGTCTCTGGGAGCTCTAGGGGTTCTGGTTGATTGATAGTATTGTTCTTCCTGTGGGGTTGCAAACCCCTTCAGCTCCTTCACTCCTTTTTTTAACTCCTCCATTGGGGACACCATTCTTAGCCCAGTGGTTGGTTGAGAGCACCTCATGTCTGTATTTCTCAGGCTCTGGCAGAGCCTCTCAGGAGACAGCTATATCAGGGACCTGTCAGCATGCACTTCTTGGCATTCACATTTTTGTGTGAGTTTGGTGACAGTATATAGGATGGATCCCCTCAGTCTCTGGATGGTGTTTCTTTAAGTCTCTGCTCCAAATTTGGTCTCTGGATTTCCTCTTGTGGGTATTTTGTTCACCCTTCTAAGAAAAACTGAAGCATCACTTTTTGGTCTCCCAACTTCTTGAGCTTCATGTGGTCTGTGAACTGTTTCTTGTGTAATCTGAGTGTTTGGGTTAATATCCATTTTTAAGTGAGTGCATACCATGTGTGTTCTGTTGTGGATGGGTTACCTCACTCAGGATGATATTTTTTAGTTCCATCCACTTACCTAAGAATTACATAAAGTCATTGTTTTTAATAACTGAGTAGTACTCTATTGGGTAAATGTATCACATTTTCTGTATCCATTCCTATGTTGAAGGACATATGGGTTTTTTCCACCTTCTGGCTATTACAAACAAGGCTTCTATGAACATAGTGGGGTATGTATCTCTGTTATATGTTGGAGTATCTTTTCCTTATTTGCCTAGGAGTGGTATATCTGGGTCCTTGAGTAGTACTGTGTCCATCAAGTGATCAAGTGACCATAGGTGTGTGGATTTATTTCTGGGTCTTCAATTCTGTTCTATAGATCTGCCCGCCTGTCTCTGTAAAAATACCATGGTGTCACGAGCCCATGCTCCCCGCTGCTAGGAATAGGCGTGCAACAAACAAACAGATTCTTCTGTGGATAACCTTTATTGTACAGCACTTTGAGCAGGGGACTTCTTGAGCAGGAAACTTCTCTCTGAACTGGGGACTCCCTACCGGGTTCTACTGTCTAGGTGACCTCTCATGCGCATTCCCCCACATGCAATCTCTCTGTCCAGTCTCTGTCCACTCGGGATCTCCCGCAATCTCCTTTACCGAGTCTCTCTCCACGTGGGATCTCCCGCAACCTCTTTTATCGGGTTTCTCTCCACGTGTTATCTCTCTGCCATCCCTCCACGTGGGGTCTCCCGCAATCTCTCCTCTATCTTCCTCTCCCACGTGAGGGAGAAAATGCACTGCTATATATGCCTAAGAGGCTTGTGTTGCTACCTGATTGGTGCGCCCTCCAGTAACTCAATAGTATGCCCCGAGAGCGGGCTATGACGTATGTGGCGCATGCGCATTAAGTGTCTTGGCTGGGCAACAGCTCTGTTTGCTGAATTCTTGGCGGGAAGCCGGCGCCATGTTTGCCTGTGGCACAAACGGCTCCCTACACCATGGGTTTTTTTTTAAATCATAATTGATCTGTAATACAGCTTGAGGTTAGTGATGGAGATTCCTCTGGAAGTTCTTTTATTGTTGAGAATAGTTTTCACTATCATGGTGTTTTTGTCATTACAAATAAATTTGCAAATTAGTCTTTCTAACTCTGTGAAGAATTGAGTTGGAATTTTGATAGGGATTGCATTGAATATGTAGATTACTTTGGAAAGATGGCCATTTTTACTATGTTAATTTTTCTAATCCATGAGCATGAAACATCTTTCCATCTACTGAGATCTTCTTTAATTTCTTTCTTCAGAAACTTGAAGTTCTTGTCATACAGATTTTTCACTTGCTTGGATAGGGTCACACCAAGGTATTTCATATTGTTTGTGACTATTGAGAAGGTTGTCTGACCCGTCCAGCAGGTCCAGTTATTCAGAGTCCGGAAAAGGCGCTACCTGAGTGACAAAGGGTGGAGAGAGAAAGGAGACCAAGCAAGGTTCTGGTGTCCAAGTCTCATTTAATTGACACAGGTTCTTTCTTTTATACAAGGGGATGTAATGTGGGGTGAGCACACAGATGGAGGTATCTTGTCAGTTGTTAGCTAGAAGATTTAGGGCTTAACTGCCTTCACGGGATATCTGGGCACCACCAATTGTGAAGCCGCGGAATTCACAGTCATTAGCGGAGTTGTAACTTATCTTGTGTAGGCACCAAGGCCCTGCGAAAAGTCCATGCTCTCACTTAGGGGGAATGGGGTGAGGAGATCATCTGGCAGGGATATCTTGTGCTTGCTCAGGCTAGAGCAGTTTGTGATTGAGGGGAGGGCGACATTCCATGATTGTTCTCGGAGTCTTCCTGTGCCGCCAACATATCGGGAGAGGCCTTTGTCAAACAATCTCATGACTTTATGGCAGTCATCCTGGAGCTGAGTATCTATGGCTATACAGCCCAGAGTCATCTAGCTACTCTGAGCTATACAGTCACAAGAACGGCCAAGCACAAATACAATACGGCTCACTACATCTACTCCTTTTTTCTTTTTTTAAAAGGCCGCTAGGGCCTCTGGGGAGAAACTGGGCAGAGGAGTATTTGACCAGCCTGTAATACAGGATATAGCCCATCTCTGTCTTAGGACTGAACTCTCGAACCCAAGCCTTACCCATCATAGGATTACCTTGTCGTCCTCAAGGCTCCGTGTCTTAGGTTGGTCAGGGGCTATAGGAAGTTGCCCGTCAGTGAGTATGACTACCTTGGGTCAGTTTATCATTCCTCCCAAGAACCCAGGGAATAAACGGTATATGCCGGATGACAATACTTTAGGAGATTATGGAAGTTGAGCCTCTACTGATATGTGACTATCCTTGTAAAGCTTAGAAGTAACACAACTCTATTGGTCCTTAGCATGACTGGAAATGGTTACTTACTCTTAGACTTTGAAGCACTTCTCTAATAACTTGAATAGCATAAGGAATATCAATCCATTGTTCTAAATGCCTATCTAAATCCCCTTGAGTATTCAGGACCTTAGTAACCTTATAACAAAAGTAGTTGTCTAAACTCCTGTCAAGACAATAGCAGAAGCAGATAATATTAGCTATTAATACAATTAAGGCTACTATGCCTACAATAATCAAGCCCAGTACTCTCTTGCTTCAGTATAAAGCCTGACTAACTTTTAGTATCTGCAAACCTTCTTTTAGAATATCATGGTTTTGTAATATTCACTAGCAATAGAACAAAAGCTGGTTGATAAACCACCTTTACCGACATATCACAAGTCAACATTAACACAATTGGAAAGTGTACAATACAACTTACAATAAGTATTAATATAATATTTAGCATGAACAAATAATAAAAGATTAGCAGCTTAAATACATGTCCAAACATTTAAAGTCTGGATCTAGTCCCAATTTTATCCAATGTAAATATGGCTTCACAAGGCAATTATTAATTTTTAAATGTCTTTAAAAATGTCCAGAAGCTGTCCTCCCAATGAAGACTATTATTTCTACTATTAGGTTAATTTCAAAACCAGTCCATTCTTGAGTCAGAATAACTGGACTCATTAAAGTTAAGAGAAAAGTCATTATAACCTTTTTTGGTAATTGACTAATTTTTTTTAAATCAGTTTTTACAGTCCCCATGTTTTCTGTCCCACAAGGTCTAAAACTTGAGGCAAAGCTGCTTGTCCAATCCGGGTTAAAGGCAAGCAAAGGTGGGTCAGGAACAGATGTCCAATGCAGCTTCTTGGTCACCATTGTCAGGGCACTCAGGAAGCTCACAGGTCAGGATGATTCTTTGTGTCAGCATCAGCATGTCTCACCAACCACCCTGGCAGCTAGCATGCTCTTGCAGCATCCTGTGGGAAAAAAGAAACACAACCTATTTTTCATATTAATTGGTCCCCTTGACAAGGACAAAACCATATGCCAGTATGGGGATCATTTTATTTCACCTGGGCATAAGTTTGTCCAGTTACAACTTATGAGGATGCCATATTCATTTTTTGACATCTAAATTTAAAAATTATTTAAAATACAAAGGTGTATGATTCAAATATATGGGGGTGTAACTCTCCTCTTTTAATTTATGAAAATATTGTTTTAATATTTTACAGTATTTGTATAATGAATTATTAGGAATTTTAATAATATAGGTAATATTAACTTGTCAACAAAGATCTCAAATGCCTGACTGTAATAGCTAGTTCCATTATCTGTTATAGTCTGATTTGGAGCACCAACAATAGGAATATAACATAGGCCATGAAAAATTATATCTTTAGTTGTTTTTTCTGTTAAAGTAATTGTAACTAGAAAGCTTAAAGTGGTGTTAATATTTAAATAAATTTTTGCCATAGTTGGTTAGAATTAAGTTTTTGAGGGTTAACATAAGAGCCTGAGGATATTTAGGACAAATCTTTATAATTTGCCGTGTACATTTTCTAGAAATATTAAAATTGATGTCTCAGGCCATTACTATTTTGATGGTAAAAAATCAGATTATAATCTACCTGGTATACAAATTTGTGGTGGCATTGCCCTTGTTAAGGGATCCAGGCAACCTAGTATCTCTTAAATATCTAAGTATGGGATATTATGTTCTTTTAAATTAAGTTGTATTTGTATAAGCAATTGTAAAACTCAAGAATTAGCAGTATCTAAAAATGAAACAATTTTAAGCATTTGCAAACTATAAGCTATGTATATATTGGCTATCAGTATATAAATTTAAAGTTTAACTAATTTTTTAACATTTAAAAACAATGGCTACAGCACATAATCCAACAATCTGCTGTAGCAGGGGGAAACTCAATAGAATGAACATGTGATCCAATTATATATATTATTTTTTATAGATGAACCATCTATAAATATAGCAATTGCATTGTCTATGGGCTGCACACATAAATTTACAGGAAAATAAAAAAGCACGCATTAGGGATAGGATTAACAACTGGTCTTTTGGATAGTGATTATCAGTTGTCAATTTTGCCTGACAAAGTTTGTACATGCAATAGGCCAAATATCAGTACTTAGGAATAACCTATTTAATTGTTTGGAATAAGGAATAGATATTCTTTTAGGTTAAGACATTATCTTATATATATATATATATATATATATATATATATATATATATATATATATATATATATATATATATATATATATCTTTAATATTTTATCGTGCAATTCTGTTTTAACACAGCAAAGGTTATATAACAGGAGGCTAAAACTTTTCTTGAAGAGGAAAAAAGATGAATTTACATTAATGGTTTCTTTTGCCAAAAGGACTGCTGTAGGTATGATGCAAAAAATACAGACAGCCAATAATTGGTTATACTCTATATAATATCTGCTGTTAACTAACTGCTTTCTCTATATTCTCTGCAAAACTTTTCACCTCTCAGTTAACTGCAGAGAGACTAGAATTTGCATTTATGGAGAACAGCAGACTAAGGTTTGGTATCTCATGTGGTGAGCTTAAGAAGAGGTTTTAGTCAGCCAACATCTGATAATTTTTGAAAAGTACATTATCTTTATGAACTTTCTGTGCCACAATCTGGCTAGGAGGACTGATAACCCAATTATTTGGCAGGTAAACATTGAGGGTTTTAAGTTTCAGCCTCTTGCCACTGATATAGCAGTAAAATAATGAAAGACCATCAGCCATTCTCTGAGACAAAGGTTTCCAAAGACACCCATTGTCTCAAGGGGCTCTTCAAAACCACAAGCAGACAAGCCAGATGCAAAGGAATAATATGGAAATGATCTTTGAAAATCTATGATAACTCTTTGGAATGGCAACTGAAGCAATAAACCCTGTTGTAAATTCCACAGCCTTCACAAAGCTGAAGCTATTCTTACCTGTTTGATTCTTACTTAATGTGGCCAGCTTGCAATTGCTCCTGCACTACCTATTGAGTGGCCAACATTTTTTCAGAAGCTGATTAATCTATATAGGGACATTGCATTTTAAAGTATTGTTTTCTGAATGGTGTGCAGGCTTGCCAATTAAAAATATTTTAGATCTGTTTTTCCTTTTCTAGGGGTAACTGCAGTGAGCTCTAATTTAGCCCTTATTTTGCTTTCCCAGACCTTGATTAGGCAGGTAACCACAGTTAAACATTTGTTGTGTAACACAGTTACCCAGTCTATATAAAAGGACTCTCATAAGGCTAACTCCGCTTTTATAGCTTGCACCCAATATAAGCATCTGAAAGGCCAAATCTTCTTCCAGTAGGAAGAGCCTGCATTCCCATTTTTACCAAAAGCTTTTTAACATTAGCAGTTCTGAACACTCTGAGACATTTTAATTAGTCTATCAACGAACTCTTGAAAAAGTTTAGAAAGCAAAACTTATCCCCTAAACAATCTAGTCTCTCCAAAATCAACACATAGTGTGCATCAGAACACATCAACTTCATGCTACGAAGTTTGGCTGCTAGTTTCCCACAAACAAAAACACTACAATGCAGCAATACTATCTTAAATCATATTTTATTACATATAATATAACCCAATTTAGAGGTATTTTAGAAACCTGTTTTCCTGGGATGGTTTATGCCACGTGTTGTTGTTTAGAGTGACATTAACCAAGTTACTAGTTTTTAAAAAAAATTTTGTTACTAATATTGCAATTTTTGAATCATACCCAATTACTTATAAGCAAATAATTTACCACCAAGAAATGCAGAGCATATTTATGCCTTTTAAAATCAGTCAAAAGCAGACATGAAGTAACCACACATCTTATATATTTAAACTAGACAATTTTTTTTGCTTTTTTAAGATGTAATTTTAAGAGATGGGAACTTTGTCACCTGTTGTGCTCCACAAACACAGATTTTTCTAGGAGAAGCAATAGAACAGCTCCAAGTGAATAAGCTGCCTGCACCCTTTTCTAGGAGCAGCCTAAAAATCAGCTTCCAGCAGGTCTTCAACTGAGCTAAACTATTTTAGGTGTAGGGCCCTAAATGCCTGTGTTTTTTTGTTTTTTTTTTTAATCTTTAATTTTAACCTCTTAGACTTGAGTTAAAGCTGAATCAAGAGACAAACACCTAACATTCTCTTTTGAACAAGAAACATGAGTAACATTTAAACAAAGAAAACATGGACATAAACTGACACTCATTGATGGACAGACAGCTTGGTGTGCCAAGAGACAAACACACAAGAGAAGAGAACTACATGTGTTGAAGGGACCCTGATATTCTTTCGAAGGTACCCAGAACCAGAACTAGACATTTTTCCAGTGTGAACTAGAAAGACAGGACATATCCTGAAACAGTTTACCTTTTTTTTTTGTCAAGGTGATAAACGAGGGCCAGCAGGGGCAGACTGGCAGGACTAGTGCTGTGTGAGTCTCTGAGGGCAGGCAGATGGTGCTACCTCTCCCCAGGCAGTAGCAACAGCAGCAGACTCCTGTGAGAGTCTCTGAGTGCAGGCAGGTGGCAAAGGGCTGGCTGTGGCTGCCCCTCCCCTGGTGGCCCCAGTTTTGACAGCCTCCTCAAAAACACTCTCCAATGAAGATTCTTTGTCACATTTTCTTTTTAGAAGTGGGAAAGCCAAAAGGGGTCCTGCAGTGCCTCTAAAGAGCAGGGAACCTCTGCTGTTCAGGGAAGGGAAAGGTACAAAATCGAGCTGTGTCTTGGGGGCAAACATCATCGGGCATGGGGATCACCATGGAGGGCCAGGGCGAGGTACGGACTCAGGGTCCTGTTTTTGCAAACTATTGAATTCTCATTTCACCTTATTCCATGTGGTGGGATGCATATATGGTCCATGGCTTACGACCCACGGACAAACTTCTTACACGAACTGAAAAAATTTAAATCTTTTTTTCTTAACTCTTATTCCTCTCTCCCTGAGTGAATGCTTGATTTCTTCTATGAAACAAGCTTCCTGAAACAATACCTTCCCCATGACAATGGGACGACAGTTTTTTGGGGGGCCCTGTCTTACCTCCCTCTCCAGTGACGCATGAGCGATGCGGCCTGAAGAGTCCTCAATTTTTCGGCGGATCTCCTGTCTCTGTAGTGTTGTAGTTGGCCGTGCTTCGGGGGGGTGCCTGTTCAGACACCACTTGACCCGTCCCGCAGGTCCAGTTATTCAGAGTCCCGAAGAGGTGCTACCTGAGGATCAAGAGGGTGGAGAGAGAAAGGAGACCAAGCAAGGTTCTGTTGTCAAGGTCTCATTTAATTGACACAGGTTCTTTCTTTTATACAAGGGGATGGAACACAGGGTGAGCACACAGACAGAGGTATCTTGTCAGTTGTTAGCTAGAAGATTTAGGGTTTAACTGCCTTCACGGGACATCTGGGCACCACCAATTGCGGAGCCCTGGAATTTACAGTAACTAGTGGAGTTGTAACTTATCTTGTGTAGGCACCAAGGCCCTGGGAAAAGTCCATGCTCTCACTTAGGGGGAATGGGGTGAGAAGGTCATCTGGCAGGGATATCTGGTGCTTGCTCAGGCTAGAGCAGTTTGTGATTTAGGGGAAGGGGGACATTCCATTGTTGTTCTCGGAGTCTTCCTGTGCCACCAACATATCGGGAGAGGCTTTTGTCAAACAATCTCATGACTTTATGGCAGTCATCGTAGAGCTGAGTATCTGTGGCTCTACAGCCCACAGTCACGTAGCCACTCTGAGCTATACAGTCACAAGAACGGCCAGGCCCAAATCCAATATGGCTTCCTACAGTTATTATTTTCCTAATTTTTTTTCAGGCTTTTTATTCTTTGAATAGAGGAAGGCTACCGATTTCTTGTTAATTTCATGTCCAGCCACTTTGCTGAAGGTGTTTATCAGCTGTAGGAATTCTCTGGTGTTATTTTGGGGTCACTTAAGTATACTATCATATCATCTGCAAATAGTGATATTTTGACTTCTTCCTTTCTAATTTTATCCCTTTGATTTCCTATTGCTGTCTAATTGTTCTGGCCAGGACTTCCTGCACTCTATTGAACAGGTATGGGGAGAGTAGGCACCCTTGTTTAGTTTCTGATTTTAGTGGGAATGCTTCAAGTTTCTCTCCATTTAGTTTGATGTTGGCTACTGGTTTGCTGTATATTGCTTTTACTAAGTTGAGGTATGGGCCTTAGATTCCTGATGTTTCCAAAACTTTTAACATGATGGGGATTGAATTTTGTCAAATGCTTTTTCAGTATCAAATGAAATGATCATGTGGTTTTTTTCCTTTGAGTTTGTTCATATAGTAGATTACTTTGAAGGATTTCCATATATCGAACCATCCCTGCATTAAGGAATGATTATTTTGGTGTGTTTTGAGATTCGGTTTGCAAGAATTTTATTGAGTATTTTTGCTTCGATGTTAGCCATTTGGCTTGTGTCACAGAAAAGACACCGAAGTTTATGTTCTTCAGTATTTTTAAGAATTTAAAATTAAAGGTAGCCACAGTGGTACCTAATCCCAGCCTTTGGGAGATGCACCAGGAGAATAGTATTTTCGAGGGAAGGGTAGAGAACAGGGAAAACCTGATTTTTAGAAGGACGCAACCTCTATTGGGACCAGAATCTAAATGCCAGGATTATGAAATGCCTCATTGGAGTGAACTTGTTTCTTAAAGGAAGTATTTTCATAGCTGTCTTAGAAAACCAGTCTTTTTATAATAGTAAGATCTTCATCTGTTTTTACTACACTGCATTACAATTCCAGAGAAATTTGCAAGTCTTTCTCATTGGTTTCCTTGTGGAATAAATTATATAACCACAAGCATTTTTTTAAAAAAAACATTATTTAGAAAAACATTAATTAAATGAAAGACATATAATCCAGTAGGAAGGATCTAGAGTTTGAATTTACCCCAGGTACTTCTGTTCCCTGTTTTGTCAGATATAAAAGACTGGGATTATTTTACAAAAGACTCTGATGAGGCAAAACAGAGTCTAGTCATCTGGATTTCTTTTCTGGAATTATTCTTTCTTGGTTACAATCATCTGCTTACACAGTATGCATTAGGAAGGGTAATTGTAGACATACATTTATATTTTATAAGTATATAGTTTTTTAAGTTTTCTAGGGCTTTTATTACCTGTTCAATGTTTTTAGAAAAATTTGAGACTTAGTGATTTGTGTCAGTAGATCATAGGGTAAATTCCGGAACTTGTTGAATCTTTGTTTCATTGTCTATGGTTAGTTTCTTAAACATACCTTTGTAGCAGGTTGCTTTTTTGTTCTGAATTTGTATTACTAAAACGATAGAAGATTAAAAAATTTCTAGAAAGCAAGAAATGTGTGGCTGAAGGAAGTATACAGTACTTCTCACATGTTGAACACTAAGCAAATACTTAGTGAACATATGAGAAAATTGAAAAAAAAAATCCAGATGTGCATGTTTGGTAGTGTTTCTAAGTCCCTTTGTTGCTCAGTCTGGTGGGTAGAGTCTATGTCAGCTGCTTGTTTTAGCAGTCTGCGTCTAAATTTTGACCTTAGTCTGTACTTGTTCTTTGTAAGAAGCAGAAAACTAATTTCCTTTCTTTCCATCACTGTCTGGTCATACATGGTTTTTCAACAGAATATTTTCTTTGTTTACATAATTATCTGCATCTTTGTAGCCACTGGATTTATATAATATTTAATATCTTTTTATAATTCATATCTCCTTCATTTTAGTTCTGGTGTACCAGAAGCCAAATATTAGAGGAAATGTTTAAGTTACACTTGTTACTGAAAACTAACAAAACGTGATTTTCCTTTCCTTAGAAACAGTGGTTATAATACCTTGATACTATATTATTGCCTTAACTTTATGACATTCATTTTTATGAATAACTTAAGATTTTTTTTTTTACCCATTTGGAGCCTGGAAGAATATTTGCTATACATTAAACGACTAGATCATTTTTTAGTAAGTTTATAGCCAATCCTGTGTTTAGAAATTGTTTCCCCATGCCTTTCTTCTACATTTACCAATATCTCATTCTCTGGATCATTATTAGACATAGCACCAAAATTAAATGTCGTACTAAGAATTAGTTTACAAGTTAGTATCTTTGACTTCTACATACTAGCTTTATAAAAATCAGATCTAATATTTTGACTTTTAATGTTAGATGAGGCATCTTTAGTGCTTTTTGGAAACTGATTTTTTGTTCCTTATATTCAAAAATGAGGTCAATGTAACCAGGGCATCTGATCCATCTGTGACTTGCTTTGTGAGCTGTTTCCTGAATCATCTCTTTGATGATTTCATTCAGACTTATTTGACCTCTGCACGTGGTTGGGGCCTTCTACTCCTTCCTGGTTTACCAGGATGCAGATGTTTTCTATCCTGTTAGCAACTTTAGTTTTCATGCCAAAGAGCAACAGTTTAAAAACTTTATTAGTCATAGACTTATTCTCAATGATTCCTTTGTCGCTGTCTCTGATTTCTAACCATTCCTTCCCACTCTCTCTTTATGTGCCTGTCTCATTTATCCCCCAGCGAGGACAGTGTATCCCTGCATTTTCATGAATCTCACATGGAGTAGGTCACTCCTCTGGTGGAGAACCCCTCTACCGTGGAACACAGCTAGCCCAGTGAAGAGGAAAATTATGTTGTTGCCTCTCAGGGGAGGGCACTGGAGTTACATGGACCATGCTCAGTTAATTTACTTTCAAGGTGAACTTTGTGTAATTTCCAAATGAGACTCTTACTTTAAAAGTCCTTTAAATATAAAGGTCATGTGACTTCCTTTTAAAGCTTAATTCATGGTTGTAACTTTGGAATATAGTATATTTTGACCCTTGATATTGTTTAGTGGTATTCTCTGTTGGTCTGTTACTGACAGTCCTTAAATTGTTACAGATTAGATGTGGACTGTTGCAGAAACATTGGCTAGTCTGCTCACTTTCTGTCTTGAGTTTTTAAGAATGTGACATATACATTGTACCAAAAGCCACAGCTATGGGTGCTAGGATCTGAAAATAATTGTACAGGTTGTACATTACGTAAAGATGTCAATGTTTATTGGTCAGAAAGGGAACAGTTGTTGTCTGGTGTTGCTTGTATTTAAATGCTACCCACATACCAGCTTCCCAAGGTTTCAAGAGTTTCCCCTGAAGAGCAGACCCTCAAGTATCCCAGGTGACGCTGTGTGGACCTTGCTGGTAAAACTGGTCAGTACATGAATAGAGCGTGTGATTGGGCAGTAGAGGGAGAAAGGTGGGAATTGAGCATAGAGTGGAGGGTCTCAGGAGAGAGGAAAGGGGGAACAAGGGAGGAGGAAGCCACCATGTGAGGAGATGGACCCTGAGCACGTGGCCTGGAAAAACAGTATGTAACAAGGGACATTATGGCTGGGAAATAGGTTAGTAAGCTCTAAACCTGCCCAATCTAGGCTTATAGCTTGTTAGTAAAATGCCTGGATTGTGCGTGTTCTATATGGGCTACCCGAAGTGTTTAATTCCTTTTACAATTAGTGCCCATGACCCTGAGAATAATAGTCTCATGCTCAACTGACTGAAGCTAGATATTGTTTTGTGTTTTTCTGGTGGTGCAGTATTAACTTGGCTGTTTTTCATAGAGCATTGAGGCTCTTAAGTGAAAAAGAGGTAGTGTGTAGTTTGTTTGTTTGTTTTTTTTTTTTTTTTTTTTTTTTAGCTGTATGCTATTGCAGTGTACTCAGAATAGCTTTGTTTGGAATCAGCTAAAGTGATAGGTTTGGGTCTTGTTTAACTAAAAGTGTTGTTTGTAGAGACATGACTGAGATTGTGTTTTAGGAATGTAGTATGTTTTTAAATGTAGTAGGAAAAGTTGTATAAAAGAAGACATTATCTTTAACCTAATAGTATTATTCAAAGACAATGACTAAAATTTTGCTTTAATATACTTTTCAATTATTAGTCGACCTCTTTATGGTTCAGGTGTCATGTACCAGTTGACTCTGTAGGCCGGGCACTTTTATACATCTGTGTGAGATTGCAAATTTGGTTTGGATATTATAAATGTCAGTAAGCTGTTTTTCTATTGATACAGGGATTGTGTTCTGTAAAGCACTTAGTACTGATTATAATTGAACTCATGTTTTTAGCTGAAGGTGGAAGTCTTTCATGACAGGTACAAAATAATACTGTTAGACTGTTTTTTTACCTGTGTATAAAAGAAAAACCTTGAGTTTTAAGATGAAGTGTCATGGTATATAAGAATATTTACATAATGTGCATATATGTGTGTGCATGTATAGATGGATATGGTGTCTAGATGAGATTATCTAGTTACACCAGCTTAATTTCTGGATATGAAGAACAGAAAAATAAAGTTTCTAAAGGTGATCAATAAGATATTGTTTAATCAAATGGCTGGCAGAAACTTGAAATTTCTTTAACATATTAGTTTTAAGTTCTATAGAAAGTTTTTTAGGAAATAAAAATAAATTATATTAAGAAACTTCTTTCCTGTTTTTTCTATTACAGTGAGCTGCATAGTTCTCCTACGTTCAGTTCTCTCACCACTTTCATTCTTGCCTACACCAGGTACTGTGTTACAAAGCCATAGGATGGTTTACATTTATTAGAAAAGGATAGTTTTTGAGTTTTTGACATGTTTTTATCTGACTATTGCTGAAGAGTAAAAAGCAATTTTATTAGTTTTTTGTACTAAATATAAAAGTAATGGCAATTCATAAGGTGTTTGGAACATAAACATTTGCTAATGAAAATAATAGAAACTGCATTTCTTTGATAAAATTTAAGGATATAACAATGATCACATCTTATTTTAATGCAGACATACCAGATTCATCAGTAAGGGAGAATCCAGATTCTAGACAAAACATTTGAATTGAATCCTTCAAAAGCTGAAATTGCTTTTTGTAGCTATGAAGGTAGGTATAGAGAAGCTAAGTGAATTCTAATTCTTAATGGATAGTCAATTTTAATATATTTTTAGAAAGATTAAGTCTTGCAGGTCAATTCTATGATTTTCACATATTAAATGCATATTATGAAAGAAAATATATTTAGCCTGAGTCCTTCATTTATACTACCATGTACATAATTTTAAGTAACATAATAGTTCTTAATGGTAGGTCCTCCAGTTAAAATGCAATTAATAATAATAACAATAATGATGATAATAATAGGCATTGTCATTTTAATATATTTCAGGTATAAAAAGAAATTAAAAGCTCTTTTTTCTCTTGTTAATTGGATGTTTTTTTGTATTTACATTTCAGGTTATCCCCTTTCCCTTTATTTCATCTCCCCTCCCCCTCCCATTACCTCCATGTAGGTGATCCCTGTCCCAACTACCCTCTCCACCCTTCAATGACTTCGCTTTTCCTCACACTGGGAAAATGAGCCTTTGCTAGAAGAAAGGCCTCTCCTCCCATTGATGCCAGACAATGCTCTCCTCTGCTGCATATGCACCTGGGGCCATGAGTCTCTTGATGCAAGCTCATTTGTTGGTGCTTTAGTCCATGGGAGTTGTGATGGTTTTTGTTAGTTGATAATTTTGTTCTTTCCATGAGGTTGCAAACAGTTTAAGCTCTTTCAGTTTTTTCTCTAGCTCCTTCATCGACCTTCATCGGGGTCCCCATCTTCAGTCTAATGGTTAGCTGCAAGCATTCTCCTCTCTATCAGTATGGCTCAGGCAGAACCTCTGGGGAGGCATCCATATCAGATTCCTGCCAGTAAGCACTACTTGGCATCAGCAATAGTGCATGGGTTTAATGGCTGCATATGGGATGGATTTCCAGGTGAGGCAGTCTCTGGACGATCTTTTCTCCAATCCCTGCTCCTCGATTTGTCCCATTACTTCTTCCCATGAGTATTTTGTTCTCCCTTTTAGGAGGACCGAGGCATCCACCTTCTGCTCTTTTTCTGTTTGAACTTCATAATTTCTTTAAATTGTTTCATTGGTATTTTGAGGCCTTTGGGCTAGTATCCACATACCTTGAAATGTTTTTTGTGACTGAGTTATCTCACTCAGCATGATAGCTTCAAGTTCATTCAATTTGCCTAGGGATTTCATAAAGTCATTGTTTCTAATAGCTGAGTAATACTCCATTGTGAAAATGTACCACAATATATGTATCCTTTTCTCTGTTGAAGAACATCTGAATTCTTTCCAGCTTCTGGCTATTATAAATAAGGATGCAACGAACATGTTGGAACATATGGCCTTGTGAGATGTTGGAGCATTTATTGGGTATATAACCAGGAGTGGTATAGCTGGGTCCTCAGGTGGTACTATGTACAAGTTTATGAGGAACCACCAGACTGATTTCCAGAGTGGTTGTACCAGTGTACAACTCCACCCACAGTGGAGCAGTGTTCTTTATTCTCCACATCCTCACCAGCCTCTGCTATTACCTGAGTTTTTGATCTTAACCATTTTGACTGGTGTGAGTTGTTTTGATTTGCATTTCCCTGATGACTAGAGATGTTGAGCATTTCTTTAGGTGCTTCTCAGCCATTTGATATTCCTCAGTTGAAAGTTAATTTTTTAGCTTTGTACCCAATTTTTAATAGGTTTCTTTGATTCACTAGAGTCCAACTTCATGAGTTTTATATATACATATACATATATATATATATGTATATGTATATATATATGATACTAGCTCTCTATCAGATGTAGGACTTGTAAAGATCTTTTCCCAATCTGTTGGTTGCCGTTTTGTCCTCTTGACAGTGTCTTTAGCCTTACAGAAACTTTGCAATTGCATGGGGTCCCATTTATTGATTCTTCATCTTAGAGAATAAGCTATTGGTGTTCTGTTTAGGAAGTTTTTCCCTGTGCCTATATGTTCTAAGATCTTCCCTACTTTCTCTTCTAATAATTTCAGTGTACCTGGTTTTATGTGTAGGTCTTTGATCCACTTGGACTTGAGCTTTGTACACGGAGTGAAGAAAGGATCAGTTTTATTTTTTTGCAGGCTGACTCTCACTTGAACCAACACCATTTGTTGAAGAGGCTGTCTTTTTTTCTTTGAATTTTTTTTAGCTCCTTTGTCAACGAACAAGTGACCATAGGTGTTCATTTTTTGGGTCTTCAATTCTATTCCATTGACCTACCTTTTGGTCTCTGTACCAATACCATGCAGTTTTTAATCACAATCGATCTGTAATACACTTTGAGGTCAGTAATGGTGATTCACCAGGAAGATTTTTTATTGATGAGAATAGTTTTTGCTATCCTGTTTTTTTTATTTTTTTGTTATTCCATGTGAATTTGCAAATTGCTGTTTCCAACTCTATGAAGAATTGAGATGAAATTTTGATGGGGATTGCATTGAATCTGGAGATTGCTTTAGGCAAGATGGCCATTTTTACACTGTTGATCCTTCCAATCCATGAGCATGGGAGATCTTTTCATCTTCTGAGGTCTTCTTCAACTTCCCTCTTCAGAGACTTGAAATTCTTGTTGTACATATCATTTGTCTTTGTTACTTTTGGGAAGGGTGTAGATTGTCTAATTTCTTTCTCAGCCTTTTTATCTTTTGAGTAGAAGAAGGCTACTGATTTGTTTGAGTTAATTTTATATTCAGATACTTTGCTGAATTGTTTATCATCTGTAGGAGTTATCTGGTGGAATTTTTGGGGTCACTTAAGTATACTGTTTATAATATAGTGATATTTTGACTTCTTCCTTTCTGATTTGTATCCCTTTGACTTGGGGGTCTTACATTTTTGGTTCATTGGCAGGGAACAGCGCTTCCCCCAGACCCACAATTGGCGAGATCAGAGGTTTGCTTGAGCAGGTCTGTTTATTTTCTATATTTGTGTATTTCCTGTTTTCTGTTGTCTCTGTTCTTTGTTGTCTGCTTCCACTGTCTGTTTGGGAGACCAAGGTTTGAGGGGTTTGAGTCTCTTTGTGATAGTATCTACTATCAAGAGGTGAGAGTCCCTTCGTGAGAGGTATTAGGGTCTCAGAGAGACCGTAGGTGGTTGTTGTGATGTACAGACGTGCTGGGACTTCACAGGCCATGGGAATCTGGAGGATGCTCCAGAATCCAGCTGGGAAACAGGATTGAGCATGGTCCTTCTTAACCCAGCGGCAGCTTGGATTGAGCTGCCACCTGGTATGGGAAGTATCAGTCTTTTGTGGAAATAACATGTAGGACATTTTGTTTTGGTCTTATTTGTTTTGTTTGTTTTCTGTGGACTTAGGTGGTCATGGCAGGGACACCTAAGGTTTTTGTTTCGGTACGTGTTGTGTCTGTGTGGACTTGGGAATTCTTTACAGGGATGCATCAGTATTTTACTTTCTGTTTTCCTTCTTCTGTCTGTACTTGGACTGACGTTATTTTTTGGACATAAATTTTATTTTGGAAATAACTTTCAAGCCAGGGCAGCAGAGCCTGGCTGAGTCTAAGAACCTTGTAGACATATCAGAGGACCCAGTACCTTCTCCTTCAGCAGAATGGTTGCTGCAACAAGCCAGTCTTCTCTCTGGCATTTCGGTGTAATGGAGGGATTGTGTGGCTGTGTCTCTCTGTGTGTCTTGTTTTTGCTGTTTGTGCTTTTATTTGTGGAGTGTTCTCATGTATTTCTGTGGTACTATGTGTGTGGGTGTTAGTCTCCCTCGTTGTGTGTTTATATACATGTGAATATGCTTGTGTGTGTATACATGCCTGCGTGCCTGGCATGTGTGTAGGTCTTTGTACAATATGCTTTGTGTGTATAAATGCACATGCATGCACATACATGCTTAAGTGCAGGTGTGGGAGAGCATGTGTGTACCCATGTTAAGTATGTGTAGATATGTGTGCCTATGTGGGGTTTTGTGGGTGTGGATACTTTTATGAGAGATTGTGAGTCTGTGTCTCTTCTTTTGCTTCTCTGTATGCTCATATACACAACTGTATGTTTTTTTGCATGTGTGTGTGTGTGTGTGTTCAATTTTAGCCACATGAGGTCCAGGACAGTTTAGTGCACTGTACCTGGAGCACTCAGTCACTGGTTTTATTCCATATGGGTTCACATTGAGTTAAAATTGGCTTCATGAAAATTTGGGCCTTAGATTTTGCTGGTGGTAGTAAGTGATACAGCCCTGTGAGAAGTCCTGTACAATTCTTCAGAAAGTTGAATTTCAGTCTCCAGGTGACCCAGTGACTCCAGAGTAAGAAGCTGGTTTCCACATAGAGACTAGGAGACATTAGGTTTTAGTCCCATGTCTGGGTAGATCATTATATTTTTTTTAGTTAATGACTACAAGAAAAAGAACATCCCATGAATTTATAGAAGGAAGAATGGATAGGCCAGGAATTTGACTAGATCAGATCATACCATAGACACATTGGAATTTATTCTGATGACATCATCCAACCCATATTGCCTTCCAAAAGCTTCATCTGTATCATCATAGATTGTTTCCACTCTCTTGCTACCTCAAAATGAGGCTTAAATTTCAACTAGGGGTCTTGTGGTAGATGAGGGTGACTTAGTTGAGATGATAACAACCAGGCAGAAAAGCAAGACAGTGTCATGACAGCTGAAAATAAGAACCTTTGAGAAAATCTGCCACCATGACACACAGTAGCAGAGTGAGAAGTGCTAGGGGTAAAAGGCATGTAAGCAACTTAATCAAGTGCAGTTGTTCCTACAATATAATGGAGAGTTTAAAGATGACAGCTCAGTGTGTGCTCTCCCCCTTTTCTGTATGAGCAAAGGCTGACTTCAAGATCTGACAAACTACCACTCTTCCCTTCTATTTTTTTATCCCACCATTGGTCTCTGAATAGTTTATTGACTCCCCTGCTTCAGGATGGACTCGATTTGTTTCCTTTTTGTTAGTATTCTAAGTTGTTTCACAATTAGACTCTGTGATAATAGACCTTGTACTATGTCTCATATCACACTCAGATTCTTAGGGATTTTCCAGGTCTTTTTTTTTTTTTGTCAAAGAAACAGAAAAAGAATCCATGTTCTTAAACTTTTTCCTTGTTATTTTATTTCAGTGTTCTCTGGAGATCATCTGCAGTCGTTGAAATGATAATCCCATTCAATCTGATATAAATGCACTAGGATGCATGGTCCTGAAGCTGCTTAAACAGTTATACAACATCCTGTAAGAAGACAAAGCACATGATTAAATACAGATAATAAGGGACAATTTACTCTAGAAGGGAGGGCAGAAAATTTGAGACTTCTCTGAAAGAGAATGCCTATGAATTGAAGGACCTCAACTAGAAGGAATGAGGAGACTGAGGGGCCAAACAAGAGAGAATTTAGGGTTAAAAATGTGAAGTGCGTTTTTATTAACTGCAAAGTTTTATTTAATCTTAAAATAGTACCCTTTTATGCGGGATGTTAAAGCGAGATTACCCCTTTTTTTTAATTAATTTTTTTTCATCTTCAGAAAGTACCCTGAGAGTTTGAAGGATGCTGGGACATATCTGGCATTTGTGGTTTGTAAAGCATTAGTTACTTTTACATTGCCATAAATGATGACCAGAAAGATTCCTATTTTAATTGCAATCATATACAGAGTGTATATACTGTGTTTCTACTCAGTGAGTAAAAGTTGATGTCTTTAATTTCATTTTTTCAAACACAAAAATCTAATTTGATTGTTGTACTTTTATTAATGTTATTAATGTATGTGATAATGTATATATATTACATAAGAAAATCTATAAATATTGTCTTCCTAATTTTATTGTTTTGATGTGTTTTATATTGCTCTTATTGTAACTTTGTTATATATTTGACATTTCCACATTTTATTTCTACTGTTTCTGTATACTTTATACAATTATTCAAGGATACTCTGGACATCTTGAGGTGCATTCTGTTATGGTGCTAACTTTTGGTACTAAAACGTTAAGCAGTCTTATGATTGGGGCCTCCTTGTTAATCCCTCTCCATTTCACCTGCACTCACTCTCTTTTGCTGTTTTCATCATCAGAATTCTTGATGGGTTTCAAGAAACATGATTCTCGAGGTTTTCTTTACTTCTTTTTTACATCTCACTTTACCCTCTACTTCTGGAGAGTCATACATACTTCCTGTACTACTAATCTTTTATGAAATGATAATTACCTTAAACTGGGGTCTTACAAATAATCAGTGGCTGTCTCATGTCACAAACCAAGAAATTTCTTCAGATCTCCTTTGCCTGATCACTCTGGAAGACCTGAGTTATTTGTATTTAACCCTTCTCTTGACATTACTCACTTTCCTGCTGCTACTGTAAGTCTACCAATCTGCTCAGCTTACATACTCCTGCCAGCAGCTACCTCCACTCTGTCTATAACAGGCAAGAAATTTTGCTATTCTGTCTGTCCTGTGAAATATGATCATGGCAGCTTTGAACTTCCACATGAGTTTTCTTCTTTCTACACATGAATGTGTTCAGTTTTGTGGTTTCACTGCACGCTCACTCAGAGATCCCTAAGTTTGAATCAACCTGCTGTCAAGACTGTATAGGAGATTCAGTATGAGCATGAGGAATCACAGTTTGTACATCACAAGGAAGTCATCTTAAAAAATTCAAAGTAAAAATGAAGTGCTGAAAAAAAAAAAAACTGAAAATAATGTTTGCCCCAAGAAGGAACAACTACTTCATATCTTAAAGAAAAAACAAAAATAAAGGTAATTCTGATTTTACAAACAGTATATGTCATCTGAATGCAAAGATGCATTTGTGAGCCCATATCTGCAGTGCCTAAGAAATGCCTAGACAATAGGATCCCAGCTTTGTAAATGCCCTGCTCCTTCTCCATCCCCTCAGTACCCGCTGCATCCTTCTCATTGGTCATTAAAATTCTAAGGGAAAATAAACTATGAATATAACAAACCTGAAATTAACAACCTGCTTACACAAGTAAGAGTTCTTAAAAAATAGTAACTATAATTAATAATAATAATTGGGATGATGCTAAAAGACTTAAAGTAGATACAGCAGAAAGATAAGAAAATAACTTACCTTTTGTTCTCCATCTGCAACCATAGCTAGAACTGTCCCACTATCATTTGGACCCACAACATGCCCCCAGAGAACTGAGCACCCAGGAGCACTCTAACTCCTAAGCCCAAAGGCCCACAGGAGAGACAAGCTTCAGAGACAAGGCCAACTCTCCAGTAGCATTCAAGATAACAAGACTAACAAGCTGCTACTCAGGCTCTGTCAGAGTGACCCAAGATACACAAAGCATCTTGACATACAGAGAAAAGAGGGGAGAAAGAACAAACCCACCAAATGACGACAATGAGAACCATTTATTTGGCATTTTCATTAGCTCTCTTCCTTGCAAGCTACTTTCTTCCTGAACTTGCATGATCCCTGTAAAAAAAATTTACTTTACTTCATTCTTCACAGCTCTGTGCTATTCTAAAGAGGGGCTCCCACATAGGCTTCAAACTTAATGTAGTGTTGGGTGAGACATAGGTCAATGCAGTGGATTTATGTATGTTTATGGTTAGACATGAGGTTAGCAATCCCCTGATATCTAATCCTACCTGCTGCTGCTTGGCAGTTGGGACAGAGGTGTTCTTTCTGGCCTCCTCACAGAACCTCCTTGCCTCCTCAATGGCTGCTTGCAGTTCACTCTGCTCCAGCAGCAGTTTTCTGTTCTCGTTCAGCAAGGTTCTTACTTTGTACTTCACTTGAGTACATTTACGTAGGAGGTGGCAGTGTCTCATGCTGAACAACAAAGAAATCCCAGCCAGCATTCATTTGCCTGATAATCTTCCAAGTACCATTTTCCCTGCAAGGGACATGATCCCCAGACATCCCCAACTAGAGACACAGCACCAATTAGAGGCTGGTCAAATCCAGAGACCAACCCCATTACACATGAATCAAAGTACTTCTAAAAATCCTGACACTAAGAGGGTTAATGTGCATGAAGGAAAAGGAAATAGACTGTATGGGAGCACATGATCCTGGTATACTTAAACCATCAGCAAATCCCATCTGAGAGATGAGAGAAAACTCAAAAGTTATAATCTTTCCATGTGTTTCTCATGGATCACAAAATTTTAAATCTCCTGTCATAGCCCTAGAAGTTCAGGGTTGATTGATATTCCCATCATGATGCATAACTTTTCTGTCCAGAGGATCCTAAATTTTAAAGAATAAATATTGTTCTTATACACTCTTCACACGTAAGTCAACTGAGTACAAGAGGTAAAAATGAAAGGCCTGAGCCTCCAGGCGGGTTTTCTGTTAAGAGGCAGACAGTATAGATATATGTTCATAGGTCTAACAGGACAGAAGTATTCCCTCCCTAGTACTGGGGTCTCAACTCTGTAGGACTCACTGGTAGAAATTGTTCTCTTCTGTTATCTCCTTGAACTTCTTTATGGCATTAATTATCAAGTGGGTCATTTTCTCCATGTCCATCATTTTCATCTCAGGTTGTGATTTAAGCAAGTGAAATTCAGTGTTCAGCATATATTAGAGCATGGCCCGAAGGAACAAATAACTCTCTGAACTCAGGATTCAAGAACTATGTGAAATCAGGCTGTATCCTCTACTAACCCGGCCCAGTATATGCCACACCCTTGTTCCATCAAACTGAGTCTTATTAGTGCTGATTAAACTTATTATCTTGGACACAGGACAGCAGAGCCAGGGGACCAAATGGAAGGAGCTAAAGTTCAAGAACTCCTCAGGTAATCCTGAAGGAAGAGACTAATTCTGTAAGAAGGTTCTACCATTCTGTACCACTGGCTTTGGTCCAACAGATAGTTCTGATGACATTTCTCTTGTTTTTATTGCAGGATGTCTTTATCCTTGGTTCCTATTATTCCATGAATTTCCAGAGGACATAGCTAGTCTTACAGGGAAGAGGCTTTATAATACCTTATCCTCTAGAAGACTCCTATGTGCCACTAAGGTAAACACATGGAGAAAGCTCTCTGTTGATCAGTGTAGGCCTCCATGGACTCATCACTATCATGACTTGCCATCTGTGCATCAGACAAATCCACAGGCCCCAACAGAAGCCAGGCCCCAGGATGCTGAACAAAACACACACAAATATATTCACATACTTACACACCAACACATGCACAAATATAAAAAAATAACAATGCCAAAAAATCCAGGGAGGTGCCATAAAATCATGAACAAAATCAGCATAAAGCAGTCATGACCCACAGGCACTGAGAGGCAGCAAGTGTGACCAGGCCCTTCCAGCTGGTGACAGACCCAACCAGACTGCTATTCTCACACTGAGAGGCAGCAAGTGTGACCAGGTCCTTCCAGCTGTTGACAGACCCAACCAGACTGCTATTCTCACAATGAGAGGCAGCAAGTGTGACCAGGCCCTTCCAGCTGGTGACAAACCCAACCAGACTCCAAGCAGTTCAAGGCTGAGTGTAAAAGAGTTTGAACATAGCACCTAGTTTATTTCACAAG
Source organism: Micromys minutus (assembly GCF_963924665.1). Lineage (NCBI taxonomy): Eukaryota > Metazoa > Chordata > Mammalia > Rodentia > Muridae > Micromys > Micromys minutus. The sequence goes on along the minus strand of NW_027667191.1, from coordinate 562,813 downwards.
TCATCACCTTCCAAGGCTTCTTAAAATCCTAGATGAGAGGTGACACACTCCTTTGATGTGAGGAAATCTTGTTTTAATAGAGAGGGTACAATACAGTCAACACTACTGGGCACAAATGAATACCTGTAGTTCAAATCATTATAATTGTAGAGGCTAAGGATTTGACAAAGTTCATCCCTCTCACAAGTCATCTTCTGAATGGCTACTTTCAGTTCTTCCAATTTTCTCAACTGCTCCTTTTTACTGGTGTAATTTTGGGATGATGCCTTCCTTGCAGACACTGTAGATAGATGAACACAAGTGAATTTGCACATTTGATGGCCCAGGGGCAGAGGAGACCATTCTGAGCTCTAAGAACAGGGCAGAGGAAGAAAAAGAGCTAAAATTAGGGTGAATCCCTGAATTTGGAATAAAACGTATCTTCAAGCTGGGCTGCTAAGCTATGTCTCTCTTCCCTGCCACCATCTCCATATGTATGCAACTCTCCCTATTACAGCCCCCTTGCCCTGAAATCCATAAGCTGCCTCAGACATAAAGATTTGCGGATATTGTCATCTCATATCAAATGTGGTGTAGGTAAATCCTGGGGTTCATAGTGCTTAGTACCATCAAGCATTAATCATGTGTGTTCAAACCCAAGGTGTTTGAGACATCCATATATGACCAGAAGAGCATCCTTTTCTGTTCTCATCATCAGAACTTACTCATGTAACCTACAGTAATCTAGAGGATGAAGTGCTTCAGCTCCCTACTATGAAGGGACACGTTGTTATTATCACATTGCCTCCTCCTAGCATTCTCTGCCACTCAAAAGGAAATTAAAGAGCTCCTAGAAAAGTAGCTGCAGGCTTGTCACTTTCTGGGTCTCTGTCAAACTAATTATCAGAAATTCTTGACACTTGGTCTGCCATAAAGAAATTCCAAGGCTCCATCCTGTAAGGACTACTCCTGGAAAGCTCAGCTCAAGCCTAACTCTTCCAGGAAGTTCCCCACCTCTGCCCAGGACTCACTGTGCCTTCCTCAGAATGATTTTTTTTTCTTTCTTTTTTTTTTTTTTTGTTTTTGCAATAAGACAGGAGGCCAGCTTCCTTCTGCCTCTGTCTGTTCTCTCCTTGATCTTCCTTCAGAACTAGCCTGTGCAGCTAGAAAAACATGCCTGCTTGTGAACACAAAAGACACTGAAGGAATATTCCAAAGGCTGTTGGTGTCACCACAACATTGGTGACAGCACAGAAGATTCTAGTTCTCTCTTAGATACAAGAGAATGTCTAAGAAAGGGGTTACTGATGATGTAACTGGGAACTGCTATGGACTACCTGCTAAATAGCTCTCCTTGAATTGATCAATTTTTGTGGGACCCTTTTCTACAACTTCACATGTGACCCAGGGAATACCCTTTGGCAACCTTTCCTTCCAAAGCTAGAGATTCCTCTCCGCTTCATTGGAAGTCATGAATGCTTTACATGGGGAGAGTTGGCTAGGGCCCTGACGTGAGTAAGAGACTTTTTTAGCACCCAAATTTCTAGAGACCATAGATGAGGACAACTTTTCTCAATAATAAGTTCACACGAGACAATGCATGTGACATAGAGTGCAATTTCCCAGGTTTTCCCTCTTTCCTAGAGGCCAATATTTTTCTCCTATAAATTTAATTGTATAAAACATGGATAATATTTACTTACTGTGTATTCCTTGTTTCCATATACACATTCATGTATTTTAGAAAAATCTATGGTTTATTTTTTGCAATGAAAACTTTTTCTTGAACACATAGGGAATCAACCACAGGAAAAATATAAAATTATAAACTTTCTGTTCCTTCTTTAAAATATCATCTTGGACAACCTTCTGTTCTCAACTATAAACAGTCAATTAAAAAGTGGGCATCAGTGAGCAAAGGTCATCCTGGACTGTGTGTTACTACAAGGAACCCACATAGCCATCTCTTCTACAGTATCTATCTTTATGAGCTTACAAGTCCAGACATGAGGATGTTGGAGTTGTCCCAAGATACTCTCCTCATAGCAAACATAAGAATCAGGAGAAAGGGCAGGGAGTGGAGTGGCCTGAGCTTAGTTTTAACCTCAATTTTAATGGGTCCATAACTTCAAGAGGGAGTACATTTGGCATTGCCATCTATGGCTTCTGCATCCTTATACTGGGTGGGTTGAATCTGTGCTATAATGCCACCTACCTCACAGATGTAAGATTGAAAAATCATGTATTTTTTTTTTTCTGGGAAGAACTCTGCTTTTGACTACCACCTGGAGTTGCAAGTATCACTATGCAAAGCTCAAAAATTAGAGGGGGAGATTGTTGATATCTTAGAAGTTGAGGTCTTTCTTTTCAATTAGGGCACATATTTTTCAATGTGACTTTTCCTTTCCTCTTTTACTAATGTTAGCTGGCTTATTTCTTAGTCTGAAAGGTTCTGGATGTATCACCAAGGGGCCTACTCCATAGAGGCTCCTTTTAATTTAGGAAAAGGTTGCTGCAGAATCATGGCATGGCATCAGGAAGATCAACTAGGTTTCCCTTAGTTTCATCTCACTTGGTACAGGCTGGAAGCCTCAGAGTTTCTGGTGAAAGGAAGTAGCACACAGTACTTCAAAACTCTGTTACAACTGTTAGAACTGTTACAAGATTTTTGTTTGTTCATTAGAAATACCAATGAAGCTGGTCAGAGTTGGCACACACCTTTAATGTCAGCATTCAGAAATTTTCTTTTTTTCCCCAATTTTATTGGTTATTCTCTGTATTTACATTTTAAATGTTATACCCTCTCCCTCCCACTCCTTTTCCTTCTCCTCCTCAATTTTCTTGTATGAAGGTGCTTCTCTCCCAATCATTCTCTCCACCTCAGTGCCTCTACTGTTAATGATGTTGTTCTTTCCATGAGGGTGCAAAACCTTCAGCTCTTTCAGTACTTTCTCTAGCTCTTTCATTGTGGTCCCCATGTTCAGTCTGATGTTTAGCTGCAAGCATCCCCATCTATATCTATATGTCTCTGAGAGAGCCTCTGAGGAAACATTCGTGTCTGGTTCCTGCCAGTAAACACTTCTTGGCATCAGCAATAGTGCTTGGGTTTGATGGCTGCATATGGGGTGGTTCTCCAGGTGAGGCAGTCTCCGTAGATCTTCAGTCCCTGCTCTTCTATTTGACCTTGTATTTTCTCCTGTTTTGTTCTCCCTTCTAAAAAGGACTGAGGCATCCACGTTTTGGTCTTCCTTCTTTTTGAGCTTCATAAGTTCCATGGATGGTTTCTTGGGTATTCTGAGCTTTATTTTTTTTTGGGGGGGTGGTTTCTGCTTATAAGTGAGTGCATACCATGAGTGTTCTTTTGTGACTGGGCTACCTCACTCAGGATGATATCTTCAAGTTTCATCCATTTGCCTAGGAATTTAATTGAACTCATTTTTAATAGCCAAGTAGTACTCCAATGTGTATATGTGCCACAATTTTGTATCCATTCCTCTGTTGAGGGATGTTTGGGTTCTTTCAAGCTTCTGGCTATGATAAATAAGGATGCTATGAACATTGTTGAGAATGTGTTCTTGTTAGATGTTGTAGCTACTTTGGGGTATATGCCCAGGAGTGGTATATCTGGGTCCTCAAGTATCACTATGTTCAGTTTTCTGAGGAACTTCCAGACTGATTTCCAGAGTGGTTGTACCAGTTAATAATACCACCAACAGTGGAGGAATGTTGCTCTTTCTTCACATCTTCTCCACATTAAATTCAGGTGTTCCTTCACCAGATTGGTCTCTTCAGTCTACTATTCATTCATGATTTCTCTGTGTGTGTGTGAGTGTGTGTGTGTGTGTGTGTGTGTGTGTGTGTGTGTGTGTGTGTGTTTATGTGTGATATAATTGTATGTGCCAATGTGTATCTTGGTGGGTGGGTTGGGAGGTCAGTTAATGACATTTAGTTTTGTCCAGTTATTTTCTGGCTTAGTCCTTAGAACCCTGGCCTCTCACTAACCTTGAAATTCCCTGCTTTGGTTAAGCTAGCTAGACAGCAGACTTTGCATGCCCTGTGTCCTCCTAGGTACAGCTCCCTGTCTTGTTTGGCCTCAACTAATTGCTACAATGTCTAACTGCTCACAGTGGAAGCACATGGTGGCTTTCTCGGCATTTTTTACATTTTTGTTGATTTGTGATAAACATGTTTGTAATCAACACAAAAGTTAAGCCACACAGGTCTTTTAAAAAATAAAATATAGACTTCTTTTTTGTTTTCCCTGCACAAAGATAATCCCCTGGAAATTTCTGGTTTATTTCATTGCCCTCACTGTAAGGATGCATAAGATCTTACAGTGCAACCTTCTGCTGACACTGTGCTTCTGAGGATATCATGGGCATGGCTTTGTTTCTGGACAGATTCCCTCTCATAGTTGTGCACAATGCTGCTTTTCAGAAAAATCATTCCAGGTTAATTTACTAGCCTCCTTTGACATTAGGGATCTTTCACTATCATATATACTGTAATGTGTTTAAACAGTTACTGAATAATGACCATGGGTTATTGGCTTCCTCTGGTGCTACCTGGCCAAGGTAGGTTTGGGGAGGAGACTATGATGGTCAATTTGGAGCTTGCTAGAGACTTCTCTTCAAACTCTCTTTTTTCAAAACACAAAACTTCAAAGCTGGTTTTGTGTTTTCAAGCTTAGCTGTGTAGACCTTCTAAGTTACTGTAGGACAAGTGAGTCTCTGCATAGAAAATGCCCTGAAGAGGGAAAAATATAGGATTAGGCAGCAGAGCATGGCTGAGTCTCAGAGCCTTGTACACATTATAGGTCTTTCTTCCTCCATCTGAAGAAAAGGTGTTGGAATACAGAAATCTTTTTATGGGTGTGTATGGGCTTTTGTGTGTGTGTGAGTGTGTGTGTGTGTGTGTGTGTGTGTGTGTGCAGGCATGTACTCTTTCATATGTAAGTTCACTTGCTCATGAAACATCTTAAATGATGGTAGCCATAAAATTGTAAAAAAGTACTCTGTCATTTCACTGTGCATCCACCAAACATCAAATACTGCAGGCCATCATTTTGCATGTCCAGACAGGTCCCTAGAATTGATGGACAAAAAAAGCATTGTAACATCAGATTTTAAGTATTTGTGGAGGCAAAACCTATTCATCTGTATATAAATTCTTTGCAGGTAAGCAATGGACTATCAAACAAGGTGGTAAGGAGCAGGCTGGCCAAGGGTTCCTGTTTCTTTTCTGCTCTTGATGAATAGTGACTGGCCACTGGAGGGTAAAATAGCTCAATATATCTTCTTAGCCTTTTGGTTTTCTTCCTCATTGCCTGCTACAATTTTTTTTTCAGCTTTCTATAAGCTTGACTCACTTATCCTTGTACCACATGTTCTGTATCCATTCCTACGTTATATATTGTGTATACAGCATTCTGTCTGCATGTAGACATTAGGCCATAAGAGTGCACTAGATCTCATTATAATGGTTATAAGCCACCTTGCTGGGCATTGAACTCAAGACCTCTGGAAGAGCAGCTAGTGCTCTTAACCTCAGAGTCGTCTTTCCATTCCCCCATATTATTCTTGAGTTTCTTCTCATTCTCCTCCTCTTTTCTTTTATTGGTTTCTATATCCATTTTTCTTTTTTGCTTCCTTTTTCTTTTTATTATTTTATGTTCTCATGTGACAGAGTCTAGCAACAAAGTCCTAAAAATACAATGTAGTACTATCTGGACTAATGTTATAATTTGCCATATACAAGGAGCCTGGTGTTCCTCCTTGTCCTGTACTTTTGCTTCTACCTCCTAGGTTCTGGAATTACAGTATTACAGAATCTGTACACTCCCATGCTCTCTATGCATATAACTTTGAATGAGATCACTGAGAATGTTGAGTTAGAATTAGTTCCAAGGCCAGGCTGGGCTACAACATAAGTCTAAGCTCAAAGAACAGAACTAAATATGTTAGTCTGGGGATATAGCACAATATATCAAGTAGCACACAGAAAACCTTAGGAACATATCATAAAAATGGAAATAGTGGTACATACCTATGCAGGCACTAGGTAGGTGGAAAGGGGATCAGAGGTTCAAATATTGGAAAAGGTTCCATGAGAAGCTTGGTTATTTGACATTGGTTATTTATAAGGATTAGCTATAGGCAGGTGGGAGGCCATTGATCTGAGTCTGTTCTCTCACACAGCAGAAAGTCCAGTGTCTGAAGAGTATCTGCTACATTCTCTGAATGCTTGAAGATGCCTCATTTGTAAAAGGAATTGGACACAATTCATGTCCTGCTGTCTTAGTTCACTGAGGCTCTGAATCTGTGGGAATTGATATAGGCATGTTCTACTAATCTGGATATAAATGATAGAGACACATTCCAGAAAGTTCTGACAGTTTTCCTCCAGATTATAGCCAGAAAAATCTCTATGCACACCTTGAGTGAAGTTATGTAAAACACAGAGTTCCTAAGGGAGAGGGAGATGATTATGGAGCTGTTCCCTCTTCCTGTGGACTGCTATGATAACATGGAATATGTCCATAAAAATACTCATATATATTTCTTTTTAGTTCGTGAATACACTCAGGCATGTGGGGCAGCCCAAAAAGATAATCTTTGCTAACGAAGCTTGTAAAATATGTAAGAAATATTGTGCATGACAAGGAGACCATACTTTGCTTCTCTTTGCAGAAAATTGGAATGTACCCTTTGACTTTAGTTATTTGTTACATTCATGTGTGTCAGTTCAGGACCTTGAGTACCGAATTTTTCAGTGGTTTTTGTGTACAGAATTGTTACACTGAAGTGATAATGGAGACACACTCTCCTATGAAGGAGATTTTAGAAATTACAAACTATTCAAATTCAAGATGCTTAGTTCTGGAGGCACCTTGTATGCTTCAAACAAAGTCAAAGGAAAGGAGCACAGAGCAAGGGAAATGTATCTGAATAAAGTCACAGAATTCACTCTGCTTTGTATCTTTCTTTTCCAAGTTGCCAGGTAACCTATTACTCTTGAAAAGTGTTGTATAATTTTCTTTTCATCATTTAGCTATGAGAGTGGGCATCATTCTAGTGCAAGTGCTAGAAGCATTGGAGGCTGGAGGTGTCAGGTCCTTAGGGTAGAGTTAGGCAGTTGGGAGCTGTCTGGCCTGGGGCAAGAAACAAAACTTTTCTCCTCTGAAGGAGGAACAAATGTTCCAAAGTGCTGATCCCCCACAACCTGATGGGCCAGAATTCTTGTTTTTCTTATTGATTGTGCCTCCACTTCCTAAGTGCTGAGATAACAAACATGGACTGCTGCATCCATCCTGCCTGCCACATGACTATGGGTCACATTTTTCTGGGTATCTAAATGCTCAGTGATTAATGTTATATGAAGGACCTCAACATAAGACAGAATTTTGTTAAGTATCCTAAATCACCTAATGGAACAAATAATTGTATTTTAAAACTTTGTTGTAATCTACATTTTTTTTTCTCTTTAACTGCCCTCAAATAATCAATTATACCCTGTTTTATGAATATAATATAATGACAAAAAAAGATTTCTTCTGTACATTTTTTACTGTTTAGTAAAATACAGACTTAATGAGTAGATAGAGGTTTTTGTTTTTTTGATTTTTGGTGTTTTTTTAATGTTATTGGCTTAGCAACTATAAACTGAGTGTGGTTTTTTGCTTGTTTTATTTTCTTCTGTTGTTGTTGTTGTTTTTTTTTTTTTTTTTTGGTCCTCGTTACTGTATTGCAAGGCTTCACTCTGGAAAGAAGTAGAATCATGAACAGATGTGATTTTCCAGAAGCATAATTTGAGATTATTTGATATTCAGCTATTTTCAAATGAATGTCTAGGGCAAAGATTCACAGTGACTACAAAACATCTTCTACCACACTTGTTTTACATTTTACCAACAGTAGTCCTCAGAACCAAAATTCTCTCAGGAAGGATAACATGTTTGTACTCATTCAATTAGCTTCTCCTGCTTTTCTGAGCTATTCATCTGTAGAAAGAGGACACCTCCTTCTATATCTCTCTGATCTCAAGTTGTACTATATAGCCATTGTATAATAAAAACTGCATGGTATTTGGAGAAAAACACATGTGATGATCAATTGAATACAACTGAAGACCCAGAAATAAGCCCACACAACAATCACCCTTGGACACAAAGTTTTTAACAGGGATGCCAAAAGAGACATTGGGTTCAAAAAGCAATATCAACAAATGGTGCCTCTCTAAAGTAACGTCGACATGTAGACGAAAGCAAGTTCTATACTTATCAGGCTCTAATTTCTCAATTCCACTTGGTCAAAGACCTCACCATAGAAGTGGATACACAACATTTAGTGAAAAAGAAAGTAGGGTATTAGCCTTGAACATGTTGACACAGGACATAACTTCCTGAACAGAAACCTGTAGCACGTGCAATAAATTGAGTAATTAATAATGGGACTTGATGAAACTAAAGAGCTTCTATAGAGTAAATGAGTGCATAAGCAGGCCAATGACAGCCTAAAGAATGGGAGAGCCACATGAGCCCTGTATTTGACAGAGTGATGATATCACTCTGCTTAGTGAAGATGTGGCCTTTTTTTTTCTGTTTGATTATATGGTTCATTATACTGCTGTATTTTTTTATGTTGAACCATTCATGCATCACTGGGATGAATCCTACTAGTTCAGAACTGATGATATTTTTGATGTGTTCTTAGATGTGTTTTACCAGTATTATTTTGAGTATTTTCCATTGATATTTATATAAAAATTTGGTTTGATATTTTCTCTTTATCTTTTTGTTGAGTCGTTGTGTGGTCGTGTCTTCATGATTCTGGCCTCATAGATCATCTAGATAGATAGATAGATAAATAGATAGATAGATAGATAGATAGATAGATAGATCAATAGAAGATATTGTCCTACTAAAAATTCCTAGTATTCTCTCACTCATCCATAGAGCAGGATGGAACTGGAGCCCAGAGCAAAATAGGCTATTGCTCACCAAGTAGCTCAGTGGACACACCTAAATCTCCACATACTCTCTTGACTGTGTGGTGTGTGGGGATAACATTGGAGCAACACAAAAGTCAAGCTTGCACCCTGCTACTGAATAGCTCCATTTTAAATAAATAGATTTTGAAATGAAGGGTTTTCTTCCAAGTCTTAATCAATTAGGTGTATATGCATATGTGCTATGCATATTGTGCATGTAAAAGCTGGTATCCACAAAGGCCTGAAGAAATGGGCCTGAAGAAACTGAATCCTGAGTTACAGCCGAGAACCACCTAAAGATGTTAGTTCTGAAACCAAACTGTGGTCTTTTTCTAAAGGAGTTTATGCTCTTAAAATGTGAATAATAATTTTTCTGTTTATTTGTTTTAACAGCTAGAAAAAAAGTTTATTGTGACCAAATTGCCAGGATATTCACAGGTTCCAGGCAAGAGACCAGTTAAGTTGACAGGCAGACAGGAAAACAAGGTTTTGGGGATTAAAGAAAAGGAGTGTAAGAGACATAGAGGTTATTTTGATGACTTCTGTACCACGGTACAAACTACATGTCCATATGTGAACCATCTTAGCTGATAACTTTATCCACCTATCCAATATTTTGGATTGTGACAGGCCTGGCATCGCAGTGATCATTATGAGTCTCTCCAGAGGGCCTTTTTTGCCAAAGTCTTTAAATTTAGACACTTAAATCCACTCAGATAACAATAATGACTTCCACAAAAAGACCTGTTATATTTATTACTAAAGATTTCAATGAAGAACAAACTTTACAAGACCAGGAGAAAGCATTTAGATAATCTGTCCTGGCAGGATTCCCTCAAATTTATCAAGTTGTCTGACTCCACAAGCCCCCTGTTCCCACAGTTCATCTGACTGGTCCCCGTGTCAAGCTCAGCCTCTATGATTCCAGTCAGGTATAGGCCTGTTCTACTGTGAGGCTACATCTTCTTTATTACACATTCAACTCTAAGCTATATCCAACTGTCCTCAGTACAAGTAAATGGTGGATTTCAAGAATTCATGTACGATGATGCTATCGAAAGCATCTGATCCAATTAAAACCAAGCCAACCTCCCTGAAATTCTCTGCTGTGTACTCCACATGCTCCCTTCTATAGTCCTTAGTTGTTGCATACCTGGAGTGAAAATCTCTTGTTAGTCACATCTCTACTCCACCTAACACAGTCTGCAAAGTTTCCAGGTTAGGTGTCTTCATCAGTGCTCCCACAGGCAGACAGGAAAATGACCAGGAGGCCACCATTGCCTTCACAAGCGTTTTGTATCTGCCAGTGCGGGCCTTCTTCAGCAGTGCTGGGAAGAGCCCAGGGGGAAGTTCCTGCAGAGAGGACATGAGCAAAGCCTCATCTCAGCAGAATCTGAATTGTCAGCTTCTGCAGTGCTGGTGGGCTCTCATCTCCAGTCAGAAGGCTCCTGGAGAACAAGTCAGAAAAGATTGTACTTTCAAGACAAAGTTTATAAAACCTCACCCTCTATCCGGCTTTGCTAGGGGAGGTGAGTCCCGCCGAGGCGGCACCAGCACCGGCGGCTGAATAAAAAGCGGTCACAGTGGCTGTGGAGAAAACAACCATGGGCACGGAAGCCGGATGGGGGGAGGTGGGAGACGGAGCAGCCTTGAGCCCGGCAGGGCTGTCGCACAGGGGACCCACCTGCTCTCTTCCCCAACCCTCCTCAGCACAAGCAGCCTGCAGTGACGGAGGCAGGAGTCAGCCTGCTTCCGACAGCCCCCTACCCACTTTCCGGGGCTCCTATTCTTTGACCCTGGGACCCTAACCTCCTCCTGGGTGGTTGCCTGTACCTGGGCGTCCGAGTGCTCTTTCATTCCCTCCCTGCACCTTCTTCCCTTCACTTTTGTTGGGGTTCTCTCCCTCTCCTCTTCTATCCTGCCTGTTGCCTCCTCTCCTCACTCTCTTCCTCCAGCCTCATTCCCTGGTTCATTCTTCCCAGGAAAGTTTGGTACATCTCCCCAATCCCCCCTCAATCAGGTCATTCAGAGTAGGGGAAGATGTGGGAAGGCCTGAAAGTTCGAAAGGAGGGAAGCTAGAAACTGGTTTCCCTGATAATTTTCCCTCATCTTTTTTATTTAGAGTGGTTGGAATTTTTTTAAATGTGTTTTTGAGGAGGTGGGAAGTGTTTAGTGAAAGAGTTAAAGTTTCAAGTTAGCTCCCAGTAACCCTGCTTTGAGGACAAGTATGCTTCAAGGCTAAGAACAAAATAACTTGTTTAAAGAAATGGCCCAAACCCAGACGAGCTAGACTTGATAAAGTCTGGGCTGGCCTTGTAGTCCTGAGAGAAACAAAGTATGAAAGTCAGTGTGCCCCAAAACAGAGTGGTCTAGAGTTGAATTATATCCAAGAACAGACAGAGAGTGCCAATTTGAATAAACCAATGAAATTTTTATGTGCTTGTTGCTAACTGCTTATGTAATTTTCCCTATAAATATGTCCCCCTAATTGAGTTCAGGGTCGATGCCTCTGTCTCCTGTGTGAGATATGTATCGGCCCGGAGCTCCATCATTAAACTATCTCGTGTTTTTGCAGCAAGAAGGTCTCTCACATTTCATTGGGTAACCCCGTGTTCTGAGACTCGAGTGGGGAGTCCCTGAAAGGGGGTCCTACATTTAGAAAAGGATGTGGATGTGGGAATGTAAGGGGTAGATGAGTCAACCCTCTCACAAAGTTCCAAGGGTGGCATGTTAGCAAATCCTTTTTGTGTGTGAAGTTCAGGGGTTCAGGAGGTTTGACCTTTATTCCCACAATTAAAGTTGGAACCTACACCCCCTGCCCCCATTAAGAATGGAGTTTTAGTATCCACCTGTGGTAGGAATTCTGGGGGAAAGAAGCCCTTTTCCCTTTTTCTTTTTCTCTCTTTATTCTTCTTATTATATATTATTAACTTTTTTTGACAACCCACACCCTTCCACACACACCAAAAAAAAAAAAAAAAAAAAAAAAAAATCCAACTTCCCAGATCTTCAAACTTGTCTGGATTGACTGATGAAGACATAAAACCAGTTCTGCTCTGTGTTTATTGAAGTGGAGTGAGTGGTTTTTCTTCTTGTTTTTAAATGGCCAAAATGACAGCTTGACCCAGTTTGCTTTCCAATCAGGGCATTTTTTTTTTTGAGTGTCTCTTTGTGGCACAAGAGCCAACTTAAAATGATAGCAGCTTACAACGGCAGAACATCTGCAGCAGCAGCAGATCACCACCACCACCATCACCACCTTTCAAACCTTCCTCCTCCTCACCTTCACCACCACCACCATCCTCAACACCACCTTCATCAGGGGTCGGCTGCTGCTATACACCCAGTACAGCAGCATACGTCTTCCACAGCTGCGGCAGCCGCAGACAGGTTAAACACTGGGCAACAGCAGCCATATTTCCATCCCCTGCAGCAGCCCCAGCTGGGTACAGGCTGCTGCAGCTGTTACGGTTAAGGCGCACCATCATCAGCACTTGCATCATCCACAACAGCAGCTGGACATTGAGCCGGATAGACCTATTGGACATGGAGCCTTTGGTGTTGTCTGGTTAGTAACAGATCCAAGAGGTGGAAAGAGAGTAACACTCACAAAGATGCCCAATGTCTTCCAGAATCTGGTCTCTTGCAGAAGAGTCTTCCAGAAATTGCAGCTGTTGTGTTTTTTTTTTTTTTTAAACATGATAATGTACTCTCTGCCCTCGACATACTCCAGCCTCCACACATTGACTATTTTGAAGAAATATATGATGTCACAGAATTGATGAACAGTGACCTACATAAAATTATCGTCTCTCCTCAGTCACTCAGCTCAGATCATGTCAAAGTTTTTCTTTATCAGATTTTGCGAGGTTTGAAATATCTCCATTCTGTTGGCATTTTACATCAAGACATTAAACCAGGGAATCTCCTTGTGAACAGCAACTGTGTACTAAAGATTTGTGATTTTGGATTGGCTAGAGTAGAAGAATTGGGTGAATCCTGTCATATGACCCAAGAAGTTGTTACTCAGTATTACCGGACTCCGGAGATCCTGACGGGCAGCTTCCATTATAGCAATGCTTTTGACATCTGGTCTGTCGGGTGCATCTTTGCAGAACTACTGGGCTGAAGAATATTGTTTCAGGTGCAGAGTCCCATTCAGCAGTTGGATTTGATCACAGATCTGTTGGCATGCCATCACTGGAAGCAAAGAGCTTGTGAAGGTGCTAAGGCACACATACTCAGGGGTCCTCATAAACAGTCATCTCACCCTGTACTTTATACCCTATCCAGCCAGGCCACGCATGAAGTCGTTCACCTGCTTTCCAGGATGTTGATATTTGATCCATCAAAAAGAATATCCACTAAGGATGCCTTAGTCCACTCCTACCTAGATGAAGAGCAGCTGAGATACCATTCGTGTATGCGCAAATGCTGCTTTTCCACCTTGGTGGGAAGAGTCTATACCAGTGATTTTGAGCCTGTCACCAACCCCAAATTTAATGACAGTTTTGAGAAGAACCTTAGCTATGTCTAACAAGTTAAATTAAGTATCCACCAGTTCATTTTGGTACAGCAGATAGGAAACAGAGTACCTCTCTGCATCAACCCGCAGTCCGCCGCCTTTAAGAGCTTTATTAGTTCCACTGTACTCAGTCATCTGAGATGCCGCTGTCTCCTCTGGTGTGGAAGTGACTGTGGAAGATGCTGTACTACTGAAGATGTAATGTAGCTTTCACTGGAGTCTGGGATTTGCAATCCTGGAGGGTTAATCATGCTTGTACTGTAATTTTACTAATGGAGTTTTAAATTAACAACCAATACTTGTAGGATATGAATACTATTTAGAAATGTTACTAGTCTTTTAGAAGAAAAAATATTTTCCCCAGAGTTGCACATGGTTAAAGAATTCAGTGCAGATGTTATGGCTCACCTCAGAACAAATGAAAATTGAACCAGATTTGGGCATTTGGGGTTTATGTTTTTATTTTATTATTAATATTTTTAATGAAGCAAGATTGTTCACATGTATACACTCACACACAGAGGACAATCATACATTTTGATATTTGAGCCATTCCTAAACATTAAAATTTTTCTAAAACTAAAGAATTTAGAAAGCTTGCCAGTGACCAATCATGGAGCCACGTGAGCTGATTGTGGCCGCGTGGTGCCATGGGTCAGGAGGGGCTTGCTACCTCATGACCAAGCCCTGTAACTGGCTTCTCATTAAATCCATGCTGGTGATGTGTGCTGCCTAATCTCCGATATAATATATATGTAATAATATATATAATCTATTTTTATTAGAAGTTTTCTTGCTCTTTCTTACATAAAGAAAGAAGAAAAAAAGACCCAAGCATGCATCTTTCATGTGTGTAAATAATTTATTTCTGGGCTAATTTCAAAAGAATCCCAACACTGCTGTATAAAGAACTAGCTTGCACATTTTTGGTCTGTGAAATTCCGTGAGACTTTTCCTACATTGGACAGTGAAAAATAGTAAATAAAAGACAAAAAGCAATTTAAAAAAATTACAGCCACAAAGGCACATAGAGGACCATGTCAAATGTGTTTGTGTCCTTAGGCAAAGCTGTGGGAGTCACAGTAGTAAATAACTTATTACTGAACTCTGTGCATATGTAACTATGAGCACCAATCAAAGGCCTCTAACTTCTGGAGTTACACAACTTGACTTGTTTACCTCCACACGCTGATGATGACTTTTTTTTTAAGTTCAATGTGGAGACTTGAAACTTGAATGTCCTTTCCAACTTTTATATTAAAAATAAAAAGACAAGAAAATTGAAGAGCGTTTTTCACCTGCATGAGGAGTCCTAACAGATCGTCTTAAAACTGGTCTAGGAAAAGCTTGATGTTTGTTATGGACAATTAACTGTTAAAGTTATTGTAAGTTATCAGTATTTAGCAGAGTATTTTCATCTTGAGTGATCTGAACTCAATTTGAAGTCTATTACGTTATATTTGGAAGTTTTAACTTTAATGAAGTAATTATTTGCTGTGAAAGAAACAAACATTGAATTACTAAACAAAGATGGTGCAATATCTTTGTTGTTGTTGTTATTGTTTATGAGGCTCCTGAGCATCTACTCAACCGAAGCATTTCAATTCACTTGAATGAGAAACATGTTTTGTACCAAAAGAGCCCGAGAAGACACTGGTATAAAAGGTACACTCTGAGGATGGTCAATTACCGTGGCACACTTTCTGGTCACTTTGTACAATGTAGATTTGAAGTACAGTGGTGAGAACATTTAACATGACATTTAAAAATGGAAAAAAAAAACAAAACAAAACAACAACAACAAAAACCTTCCTTGCTATCATAACCACTAAGCTTCTGACTTAACTGTTCTGGCAGTTGTAGAAACATAAATTTATTTCTTCATTTTAAATTGGAAAGACAGGTACCCTCAATGGTGTCATGGAAGCCTTTCTTTCACTCAAAGGGTTGTATAGTTTTTTGGTTAACATATTTTATATGTTATTGAAAGAAAGACACTAACATGGGAGAGATTTCCTGGGACCCATTGGGGATGACACTAGCTAAAATGTGCAATAGATGGGCCATAGAACCTGAAGAGACCACGACCTCTGCATAGGCAGGTCTCCCAGTTGAGGAAGGGGCTACTCACACATCTCAACAATTTTAACTTAAAATTATCCCTCTCTGAAGAAAAAATAGAGACAAAAATTGTAGGAGAGAGTGAAGGAGAGGCCATCCAGAGACCACCTATCTTGGGTTCCATTCTATCAGCTGACATCAAACCCCAACACTATTGCTGATGCCAACATATAGGAGACTGGTATGGCTGTCCTGTGAGAGGCTCTGCCAACATTTGTCTAAGGCAATTACAGACACTCACTATTGACTGAGGCTGGGGACCTCAATGGAAAAGATAAGGAAGAACAGAAGGAACTGAAGGAGGCTGCACAAAGATGAAAAATCACCTATTTACACTATTCTGTCAGAAGTCACTCAAAACTGCCAAGTTGTGCTTTTGTCCCCACAAGAGCCCTCTTCCCACAGCTCATCTGACTGTTCACCATGTCAAGCTCCAGTTCCAAGATATCAGTCACTGTACATCCTTTTGTTTCCAACCATCTGAGCAGTGTCTGAAGTCACAATCTCTGAGAATCCCAGATAGTTAGACATATGGATTAATGTGGGGTACAAAGAAAGACATTAAAACAACCTTTCTGTCTCTCAGATTCCTGTTTTTCTCCCCCACATACTTTCTCAGGGCAGGGCCAAGCTCACAGGATACCTTGTTGTATTGAGTATGTTCTGAGGTTTGCTAATATTATAGAGTTACACAACCATGAGTTATATTGATTCACGACCTCAATCCTAGCATTAGAAGGATGCAGAGGCAAGAGGATTGTTAGAATTTAGAGTTCTAAAACAACTCTGGCTTCACAGAAAGACACAGTCCTGTGCCAAAGTCAAAACTATGTAATAATTAAGCAAATGAAGGGAGAAAATCCATTTGATACTTTCTTTAGATGTCATGACTGTTGTCTGAGTGAAATAAAGGAACTAAGTTTAAGGAATTTGCCAGAAATGCCCTCCTGAGAGAGTTGAAATATAGAAATTGATGCCAGGCATGTCATCATTGAAAGCTATTAGTTAAGGTGCTTCACATAGGGACATATAGGTTGCCTGTCATACAGAAGAATCATTGAAACAACCTCTATGTCTCTCACACTCCTTGTTCCCCCACATATACACTGTCTCCCTCTCTGCCAGTCAGCCTTGTGGCCTTTTTGATTGTAACCTGTGAACCTGCTGGACGTTTGCTCACAATAAACATCTTTTGTGCTTTTGAGAAAACAAACAAATAAAAAAAGCCCAGCAAGCCATAGGTGAACTTAGATGCCTCGTGCCCTAAGAACACATGTTGTTGTACAAGAAGACCAATGTTTGGTTTCAGAACTAATATCATCAGTGGCTCTCAATTGGAACTAAGGCTTCAGGTTCTAGGCCCATTTCTTCAGGCCCCTGTGGATCTCAGGTTTTAAATGCACAATATGCACAATACCCTATAAATACAACAAAATATTAGATATTTACACAAGAAACACCCCAATTTAATGTTAGCCACTTTTCTTAAGGAAAGGTTGTTTAAACATGTGTAGTTGGTAAGTCATTCAAAGTTTTGCCCTAGATTGGAAGGCAACTGATTTGTGTTATGAATTGTGTGGTTGATGCTGTCCCTCGAGAAAAAGGAATGCTAAAGTTACCCTTGAGGTTACTTTCTAGGCACACCTGGCAGAGAGTTTCAAGATTTGCAAACATTGAAGACCAACCCTAGATGTGGCCAGTGTCCTGTAACAGCCCAATTTCTGTAGAGATAATAAGGAGAAGCCAAGCTCAGAAGTTCCTTTGGAATCCAGATCTTTAGTCCCATGCCTCTGCCAGTTGAGTACAACTGCCAAGCAAGAAAGGAAATGGCTACTCCTGACTTTGGGCTGCAAACAGGTGTTTCTCTGAGGCTCACCGTGTTTCTTCTCAGTTCATATTTTACAGACTCAGGATTGAAACCAGAAAGGAATTGCATGGAGTAGGTAGATGTGAATGGCTAAATACTAAGGGCACAACTCTGAAGCTGCTGCTACACCTGCACAAGGTGGTAGAGTGCAGTGAGCTACCAGAATAAAATCTCTGAGCATCAGGCTAGCCAGGGAATTGTAGGTTTCATGGCCAGACATAGAATAAGGCTTAACTGTGTGATTTCACCCTCAGACATGTCCTGAGAACACTCTCAACTAAAGATAGAAGACACAAAACCAAATAAATGACCAAACAAATAAACAACAACAAGGTGAAGAAAACCTCCCAGTCTCAATCTTCCTACTCTGAAGAGCATGGTACAGAAGTTCAAAATCAGCAGGTCAAGGCTTCTATCACAGTGGTGAAACTATGCTGCCCAAACAGCAGCATCTACTGTGGTCCACACTTAGCATGGAATTGCTCAAGAATACCCTAGACAAGCTTCTCAGAGGGGCATAGGCCAATTATAGAAAAAAACTGTAGAAAAAAGCTTTCAACTATATAATAGGACCAGGGGTCTATCCACTCCTATTGAGCCCATTTAAGCCTGGACCTGAAGAAGGTCCTTTTCCTACCATCAGGTATTTAGACAAAGGCCTCCATGCCATCTGAGACTGGAAATGTTTCATGCTTGTTAATTATGGAGTTCTTCTCTTTATTTATGGCCAGATGTACTCATGGCTTTTCCATTAATAACTGAGGTATCTATTAACCTGTCAAGGTAAATGCTCGCTCCTAGGCTCCCTAATTCCCTGCCCATGTGTCCCATCCAGCTCAAAATCTCTTTTCTCTTGGTCCCATGTAATTTTGAAAATTGTTCTTTCCACTATTGATTTCTCCTTACTCTTCCCAAAAGACATCCATAGCACTTTTGAAGCCCCCCCCCCCCCCGCCACCCTTTGACACAATGAGCTTGGAATCCTTACTTTAGCTATTTTCATTCATGAAGCCCAGGACAAGGGGCTCAGCTGCCTATTTAACACCCAGATCTTATTAATGGTATTTGGTTGAATGAGACCTAACTGCATTATGTTGTCTAGGCAAGACTCAGTTTGGGGGCCACTCTTTATCAGTTCCCTGAAGCTTGCACCACCATCCTTGATCAACTCCCCTGCTGTTCTTTGCATGATAACTGTACTAGTTCATTTGTACATTGGTTTATCAGCAGGGGGGCATGCAAATAGAGGTGAGAGGAGAAGAACCTGAAGTGGTTTCTCTCAGTATACCTGTGGGCCTCATTCCTGAATTCAGGCTTGTGAGAAAGTGCCATTTCCCTCTGAGCCATATCACTGGATGTAAAGCTCTTTTTAGGTTTTCATTCAGGAATTTCATTTGTTTTGCCATTTGGGTTTTGTTGTTGTTTTTTCTTTTACTTGGTTTATTTGTGAGCTGAGTTTGTCTGTTTCTTTGTTTAAGGTTCCTGCACTTGAGCCATCATGTGACTCATCATGGCACCACCCTTCTTTAACTTAGAAAAAAACCCTTGAACTCTCAGGTTGGTAATCTTAAATTTTTAGTGGACTCTTGTCTAAAATGTTGGTTTGCCACCTGTTGCAGTATATATTAAAAAAAGATCTTCCAACCCACGATATGGCCAGCATCATAGAGCCATATGTCATCTTCAGCATGTTTTCATCTCAGTGGTGGCCACCTTACTGAGACTCTCTGCAGAAGACTCTGCTCACATTTTCCATAACCACTGCCTGTGGTTACTGTCATAATTCCCAATAGCCCATCAAATCTAAACTCTAGAAGTTTGTAATTCACCAATCAGATTTATATCAGTAAATTCTCACTTCATAAAATGTCTACACAATAAACTCAGGTCCAATTGAAATGATACAATCTGCCCATCTAGAAAAGATAAATTGCCCATAATAATCCATCTATATCACGACATTTATTGCTCCTGTGGCTATCCAAAGCCACAAGGAGATAGACCATTCTCTTCCTGCTCCATCTTGGCTTCTTCTCCCTCCTCTCCTATCTCTCCTGCCTTTCTAAAACTTTGTCCCTGCCTTACTTTTTCACTGCCTTGCTTTGTCTGTGCCTTCCCTCACCTGCATATCAAAACAACAATTTATTTGTGCAGAAACTGGTGGCTTGTTTTTGCCATTGTAACTCTTCTAGCTTTGAGTTACACTGAGAAATCTCTATGAGGGTCAGAAATTTTCTATGTGGTTTGAGCAGGTGAGTACTTGTGCATTAGTACAAAATCTTGTTATTTATGTGGCAGCTAATTTGTCAGAATGTTAGAAACTTTGTGTGAGATCTACAGAGCCTAACAAAAACTTGTGAAAAGGTAAGTGACTTATGATACCATGGTGATTTTTCAAGGTCTGAGTAAACATTTGTGCAGTCCCGATACTAATCATGTATATATGCCTGCCTTCTTCTGGTTGGTTATTGTTACTGCGGGCTTTATCCTTTTCCAGGTCTGAGTGGTGCCACATTTGTCTTCTGTGAACACCACAGTCTGGATGTTTCTTGTTATTATACGGTGTACTTTCTTCTGGTTTTAGTTGTTGTTGCTCTCTGTTTCTGTTCACAGATTGACAACGGCACCACATCCTTCTCCGTACAAGGCATTTAATTTTTTCCCTTGTTTGGTTGCTTTTAATACAGACTTGTCTGAGATCTGTGGCCAAAGTGTGGCCAGGAGACATCCCAAGTCTTTGTCTGGGTTGGGCATGAGCTCAGGAAAATCAGGAGATGCCCACCAATCTGGTACTTTTCTTGTAGGTGTGTGCCACTGTCTGGTTATTTCTCATTTTTGCCTAACAGAGAGAAAAAGTTGGACTTGTGTTTTGGGTGTCTTTAGAGTGGTTTTGCATGAGTACGAATTTCTGCTTGTGTCTTGTTTTTGCTTCATAGACAGGGAAGGTTATATTTGTGTTGTTATAGATTGTTTTATATTTCTCACTACATGATGATTTGACAAAATGAGTTTGACAAAATGACTTTGATAAGAAAACCTTGACAAGAAAACTTTGATGAGATGACTTTGACTGATGCCTTTGACAAAGTAACTTTGACTTAATAGACATTAACACAAGACAGACTGCATCTTCCACATTTTATGGACCACTTCACCACATAAGAACCTAAGAAGCTGGTTCCTGGCACCATGCAGAAGTTCCCAAATATGTTTGCTTTACCCTGATATAGCCAGGCTGAGATTATATCACTTGAAAATAAAAGGTCTACCTTTAGGCTCTTCTAAAAGGTCACAAGGTGGCCACAATGCCCTACAATTTGGTCAGAGTGTATGTCATTAGTTGGGGAGTAAAGGAACTCCCTGCAGCTTTTTTAGAGAGAGTCATGGAGGCATTTTGACAATTCACTCACACAAACCCTGAATCATCAAAAGCAAATGCAGAAATCAATCTAAATTTATTAATCAGGTAGCACCAGATAATGAGAGATACCCCCAGAAGGTTGAGAGGTTAGAAAAAAGGAGCCTGAGAAACATAGTAATAGTGGCAGAGAGAGTATCTAATAAATGAGAGACTATAGAGGAGAAGCTGGTGAGAGAACAGAAGCCACCAATTCAATATCTGACAAAGTTCAACATTCGGTCTTGCAAAAATTTGAAGTTAAAGTCTCTTCATCAGTTTATAAACTTGGAAAATCATATGATTGAAGAATTTCTTTTAGTAATATCTTTGTTACTGTTTATATAATCTCATATTTAATTGGGAAAGGCTTAGTCATTCTGTAAAATGTATGTATAAATACTGGCAAAAATCTGTATCCCAGTTTTCTTGTTTTTATTTCTGTAAAGTCAATTTCTTAATAGATTCCTGGTTGTTGTTCTCTTATTGAGTACTGGGGTTCTTCACATTGGCCACTGCATTGGTCAATTAACAGGCCTTACAGTTTTTAAATTTTTCTGCGATTTTCAAATTGGCATTTTTGATTCTGCTGTTGGACTGTCTTGATTTTGGACTGTCAGACTAAGTCCTTCATTCTACTGGCTCTCATGTGTGAAGAATGATGGACTATTTCAATATATGTAGACCCATTTTCTCTTGTATGATAAGTTTGTGGTCAGCTGTAATCCAACATGCCTATGGCACTGAGACATGGGCTGATTTTTAGATCCTATCTTCAGTAGTATATTTATGCTGGTCATGGAGTGTGAGGTTCTCTGAATTTAGAGTAATCAAATGCATGAGGGGTCCAGTTTCTAGAGCCACCTGCTAGGCTGTTTCATGTGCTTTGTTGCTGCCCTATGAGATGGAGTTTCTTTCCTTCTTATGCCTGGACAGTGAATGATAGCAAGACTTTTACACCACTCTAGAGCCCTTAGTAGGAGAGGATTCCCTCTTTATTAGTAGTAGATCTTCCTTCTGCTGCCAGAAGGCCCTTTTCCCTATCAATAGCCTCATAGAAATGAGCAGTAGGCACATCTAGCCCTCACAGGAGGGGCCAGTTAACTTCCTCACATCACCACATATCCCTGTCCCCAAATCTGCGGACAAAGGAGACAACAAGTCCAGTGCAACCTTCGTGAGTGCAGAGAAATCTCTGCACCAGATGTCCCTGGCAGAGACAGGTTCCCTACTTCAAATGCAGGAGGAGGCTGAGCCCAAGGTCCCCTTGCCTGAGCCTGAGTTGCCCTATGCAGAATTTCCCGAGGCAGAGGCCGAATTGCCTGAACTCTCAAGGCCAAGCTGCCTAAGGCAGAGGCCGAGTTGTGTTCCCAGTTCTTCCAGCCCAAGAGTACGGTGGACAGAAGGCCTCACTGGAACAGTCCGGCCACCCTACCTCCACATCTCTGCCCAACTTCTCTAGTGCCTCGGGTAATGCCACAAGTGGGCGCACCCTGGCCCTACAGTCGTCCTGGACAGGTGCAGAAGACTCTGAAAACGCCGGCTGGGATTTGAAGAATTCTGCTCATGTGTGGGGCCCTTTCCTAGGACTGTTGCTGCCTTCCCTGCTCTTGGCTGGCATATTCTGAAGAGGACACACCAAGGCCTGGGAGAAGAAATTAACTACCCAACTGCTGTTCTCCTATCCTGTCCCTCAAACAGGAAACCACCGCCTGGCTAAAGCACCTCTGGAAGGGAAAGGCTGTGGGGTCCAACTCATCAGCAACTGCACACCAGGACCCTTCCTGCCCCTTACAGTGGAGCTCCACAGAGAACATGATTCTCAGGATACTTGTCTGCTCCACAGAGTGGGGTGGGGAGTGCTGTCTGCCCACAGCCTCCAAGGCTCCCCATCTTTGAATGCTCATGTGGCTTGGATAGCAGTCTCTTGGGGCAGGTAAAGAACAAGCCCCAACCCAACCAAGTGGGGTTCTGTGGGTGGGGAGACAGGGAACAGGGAAAGGAGGCAGCCTTGACTCCTGAATAAAGCCTGTCTGAGTAAAAAAAAAAAAAAAAAAAAAAAGAGTAGCAAAGCCAAAATCATCTCATCAAAGTTATCTTCTCAAAGTTACCTCATCAACATCATCCTGTAACCAGAAACACAAAAACAACACATAAAAATACAAACAAAACCTTTTTTTTCCTATGGAGCAGATACAAGAAACAACCAGAAAGTGGTGCTCATGCAAAAACCATGTTATGACACCCAAAACACAAGTTCAACCTTTCTCTCCATCAGGCAGAATTGAGGAATAATCAGAAAGTGGCATAGACTTACTAATTTAAGACCTTGTACCAGAAGGATATGATACCATTTAGAATCGGTGAACAGAAAAAGACACAATTAGAAACATAAATCAACCAAAACCAAAAAAAATAAAATAATAAATAAATACAGTTTGTAGTAACAAAAAACAACCAGAACATGGCACTCACAGAAGACAAATGTGTTGCCACTCAGAATCTAAAACAGAGACAGCCAGCAACACAAAACAAAACAAAAAAGTCTGTAGTAACAAGAAACAATCAGAATAACATGGCAGTCACAGAAGACTGATATCATTCCACTCAGACCTGAAAATGATACGGACCCTAGTAACAAGAACCTACTAGTAGTATGTGGCACTCACACATGGCAGCCCTCAGTATTGCACACATTTTTACTTAGTCCTGGAAAAATCAGCATAGCAGTATAAGTCACATATCTTTACACAAGTTTTCATTTTGCTCTGTGGATTTCACACAAAGTTTCTAACATTCACACAAATTACAAGATTTTAAGCCAATGCTCAAGTGCTTAAAGACTACATAGAAAACTTCTGACACTCACACAGAAGCTGAAACCTAGAAGAATTACTATGGCAAAATCACTATGTTCGACAAAAAGAAATTTTACTGTGGCTGGAAGTTATCACATTTGCCTTTGCAGAAGCTTGCTCCTGTTCTGCCCTTCATATCACACAGAAAGTTCAGACAAATTGAGCCCTCAGAGAGGGAAAAAGCAGGAAGTTTAACACAGTGTTACAAACATATGAACACAAATGCTGAATTTTTTTCTTTTTTTGCTTTAAGATCAACCAGATTTGTAGTCTTGTACATCGTAGCAGCAAAATGTTGTACCAGAGAAATGTTAGTTATTCCCCCAAATCCAGATAGAAGCAAATATAAAGCAACTCCGAGCAGGGTTTTATACTATTGCATCTAGCTGAGCCCCTTGTCCACTGCAGAGCAAAGGTCAGTTTTAGTTGTGGGGGAGCTCAAATATCTATCTGGGCAAGGCTTTAAGTAGAAAGCAGGGAGTATGTATGCAAGAATTTAACTGGAAAGTTCCTGTGGCCTGTAACATAATTAGCTACTGCTGGCAGTCATATCACAAAGTTAATATCTACTCCCGTCTGCATTGGTGGTCATTAGGCAGGAGGTCATTTTGTAAACAGGGGATACAGGTTAAACCTGATGACACTAGTTTTATTGAGTGCTGTTTTTTTTTGGGGATGAGCCTAGAAACTAGAGCTGAGTTCAGGTTTTGTTGGGGTGCAACCTTGAAATTAATGCTAGGTAACAGCCTGTTTACCTGAGTTCAAACGTAGGTCAGGTTCTCTAAAATGGGATCTGAATTTCAAAGATTTGGCATCTCATTGGCAGCAGATAAATATGCACAAACATGAGGCAGAATTCAGGGAGTCTTGTTGAAAAGTTAGAGGAAGGATTGAGGTAGATGGGGTAAAGTATACCTACAAAAGTTCTACAAAGCAAAGCCACTTGGAGCCATTGATGGTTCACAGAGATGAACCATCAAGTAAAGAGCATGCATGGTATATTCCTAGGCCTCCTACACATATGGAGCACATGTGAAGCTTGGTCTTAATGTGGGTCTCCCAACCATACCAGGGGCTGTCTTTCATTAAACTTTGTTAACTTTCCTTATGAACCTTTTCCCCAATCTGGACTGGCTTGTCTGGACTCAATGACAGAGGATGCATTTATTTTGATACAACTTAGAGTCCAAAGGTGGTGTGGTATCTGGTGGGAGTGGGGACTTGGTGCCTCTGCTTCTCTGGGAGAATAGAAGCAGGAAATGAGAGAAAAAGGTCAGAGGGTAGAACTGGGAGAAAAGGAAAGGCAGGATGTGATCAGTAGTAAAGTGAATAAATAATTGAATTAATGAAAACAAAAGGATGCAATTTGTGGTTATAAACTAATCTTACCAAAAAATCTGTAAGAGCATCATAAATCCCAACTTCTATATAAAACCAGTCATTTCGACTTAAAAAAATCAGAGTGCACTTCTACTCATTAACAATTTCTTATTAATTCATATCATTATACTGAAAGCAAAAGAAAGTAATCATCAGCTAAAACAAAGGCACATAAGCTAGTGCTTGTTATCACTTCACCCTGGCACATGAAGTCACAGCAGGTCTAGGCACATCTCTCCAGCTAAGACCAGATAAGGCATCCCAGTTATATTCTTAGACATACAGATATCAAATTAGACCAGCATCATTTGAAAATTCTTTCTTTCCCCTGTTGTATGGTTTGGTTTTGTCAAAAATTAAGTGTCCATAGTTGTTTGGGTCATCAAGTCAATTACACTGATTGACCTGTCTGTCTCAAAAAAAATGCAGTTTTTATTTCTATTGCATTGTAGTACCATTTGAAGTAAGAGATGGTGATACCTCCAGAAGTTCTTTTATTGTATAGAATTACTTTAACTGTTCTGAATCTTTCATTTATTCATGTAGAATTGAGAATTGCTCTTTTAAGAACTGAAAATAATTGTGCTGGATATTTGATAAAAACTGCATTAAATCTGTAGATTGATTTTGATAAGATGGCCATTTTCAGTATGTTAATTCTACCAAACTATAGAGAAATGGCATGTCTCCCAGCCTGCTACCTGCAAGATGACACAAAAATTTGTGTAAATCTCAGCATACTGGCACATCTAGAAAGAATACTTTCTCAGTAGAGAATGTTGATGTTCTGCCAATTTAGCTGCTGTCTTAGTTAAGGTGCTATTGCTGTGAACAGACACCATGACCAAGGCAAGCCTTACAAGGACAACATTTAATTGGGGCTGGCTTAGAGGTTCAGGGGTTCAGTCCATTATCATCAAGACAAGAGCATCGCAACATCCAGGTAGGCATGGTACAGGAGGAGCTGAGAGTTCTACATCTTCATCCAAAAGAAACCAGAAACAGACTGAGCATCTTCAGGCAGCTAGGAGAAATGTCTCCAAGCACACACCCAGAGTGACACACTTCCTCCAACAAGACCATGCCTTCTAATAGTGAAACTCCCTGGTCCAAGTATATGAAACCATCACAGATACATACCCCAGGAAGTGAACTTCACAAACATTTTCTCATGGGAAACTTACTTTGTTTTCAACTGATGTAAGCAACACTTAAATAAGGTGGACTGCTGACAGATTTCTTAGTCTACAAGGAGGTTTTGATCAGCTTGAACCTAGACAAGTTATTGCTTGTGATATGGAGGCTGTTGAGAATTAGAAGCTATAAAAAGTCTTTATTCAGCTTCCCCATAAAAGGTGCTTGAACATTTAATAAACTGTATTCACTCATTGTTGTTATGCATGTCCTGTGTACTGGTTACTGTGACTCCACCCTGGAAGTCACACTGATACACACAATGCACCTGACATTAATACTGATCCATGGGAAATCTTGCCATACTCTGGTATCTTCCTCATTTTCTTTCTCCAAAGTCTTGAAGTTTTTGTCATACCTATATTTCACTTGGTGGTTACACAAAGATAATTAATATTATTTGTGATTATTGTAAAAGATATTGTTTGCCTAATTTTTTTTTCAACCCATTTATGATTTGTGTAAAGGCAAGCTACTGATTCTTGAGTTAATTTCCAATCCACCAACTTTTCTGAAAGTGTTGTTCAGCTATTGAAGCTTTCCCATTAGGTTGAAGGCAGCTTCATCCCAGAGATGGAAGAAAGGTTCAATACATGTAAACTAACCAACATACTCTACCACTAGAAAATAAAAGACAATCACCCTATTTGATACATAAAAAACCTTTTACAAAGTACTGCATCCATTTGTGATGAAAGTATTGCAGATCCAAGGGATATATTTCAACTTGTTGAAGGCAATATATAGCGAAAGTCATCCAAAAACGAGAAGAATTAAGTTTTTCATGCTAAAATCAGGACCAAGACAAGGATGTTCACTCTTCTCACTTCTTATCATACTTCTTACATGTTACCTAGAGCAATAAAAGAAGTCAAAGAAATCAAAAAAATACAAATAAATGAGAAGTGAAGAAATCAACATATATTTTTTCAGATGTTAAGTTTCTATACATGAAAAACTAAATCATAAATAAAAACTCCTAGAGCTGATAAGTACTGATAAAAGTTGAAAAAAAAACACAAAACACAGCCATCAGTATCCTTTTTATATACAAAAGACAATCAGAAAAAGGAAGGACACAAAACTATTCTCAGTAAACTGAACCAAAACAAAGCAACAACAAAAAACTTGAAATAAATATGGCAAAGACATGAAAAATGTGTGCCATGAAAACTGTAAAACAGTAAAAAACTTATTGAAGGTTTGTCTGCATAACAAACAGCTACAATTGTTTCTTTACTTCTTGCTAAGATCAGGAGAATAAATAACATTCTCCTATTACTCAGTGGCTCCTGGGACTCTCCTAATATTTACATCACCACACAGAACTACAAACAATTAAGAAACTTAAGTTATTAAGAAGCGTATCCAAAACTACATGCATTTTTCATGTAAATAAATTATTTCAGTATCAAGTCTCAAATGAAGAGGATCAAGAATGCAGCCTCTGGGTTACCACAGCCACATGAGAGTGCCTTGGTGTGACATAGCTCCAAGGACTACGTGTCCTGACAACTGTGTGTCCTGAGGACTTTATGCTATTATGCTGTTATGGAGCTCTGTTCTGCTCACTGCCCTCACATTCCTCTTAATCTAAGAACTATGGAAAACTCTAAGGGAGCTTCATGTCACTCACTCGGCAACATCCCTGGTACTAATAATTGATTTCTTATATGCATTTTCCCTCAGTTTCCTAATAGGATTTATTAAGAATTGCTCCTGAGTAGATATTCATTCTGAGGATTTAAAGTAAGCATGACTGATTTTTTATAAGTGTTTAGATTTGTGAGTGTTTTAAGATTCTTACAAGATTAATTTTTAGGGATAAGTGGTAAAATAATTACTCGTGTCTTTGTAACCATAAATTGTTGCCTGCCAGTAAGAGAAACTGGCTGAGAAAAATACCTTGCTTGCTTAAGCTTTGTTAATCTGTAACAAGTTACTTAGTTATGAATGTACATAGGTTTGGGGTAATAATTTGTTTTCTTTACTACATAGTATTGTTTCTTGTAAAGATATGGATAAACTCACTGTTTCTTGGTAACCATTCACTAGAAGAAAACGACAGCATAATCACATTGTAATTTCATACTGCTTCAAAGATTTTCTTGGGTATCTAAGTGATGGAAAAAAGAATAAAGTAAGAGGGTTAGACATCCGTCAACTATGTGCATCTGTTATGGCCCCTGTATGATGGGCTGCAACACTGTTTCTTCTACCATCAACTGTGTGCATGCATGAATATTTGTAAAGCTTGTTTAGGTAGGTGTTAGAGATTTCTTATTGTGTGCAATTACCTACGTATGTGTGAACTGCTTGAAGCTTGCTTGCTGGAGTTTTGCTCTAACCATCCTATGTGTGAATGGATATATCTCTGTCTGTATTTCTGTATGTATTCATGTATGTATATATGTACGAGTGTCTGTATTTATTCTTGTGTTTGAAATTACTGGACTCTGCTTTTTGATTTATCGATTCAGTGTATGTATGTTTGAATTTTCTCTCTTTTCTGGTCTTTATCACAGGCCACAGAGAGTTAAAAGTTCATTTTTTTTCTGATGACTACAGAGCATTCCAGCCCCATTAATATAAGCTTTGTTGCCTGTTCAGTAATATCTCTAGTCGTTGACTGCCTGACGATGCCCACGCTACCACTGTCACCAAGCCTCGGACAGAGGCCTGGGGGATTGAAAAAGAAACACACACACATGCGTCATTCAGTAATGGGTGAATACCACCCAGGTTTTAATCGGGACTATTTTTTATAAGGGGTAAAGAAGGAACCCTGGCGAGGCCAGGTGCAGTTAAGAGTGTGCAAAACAAGTTGTTTTCAGGGTAGAGATAGCTCGGGTGGAATGTTCTGGGGCGTGGTTAAGAACCACAATGGATACAAGAAAGGAGTTCTTAGCAAATCAAGCAGGGGAAGGGAAAATAAGGCCAGGCTCCAATGGCGGGTTACTACAGCTCCCCCTTATATATTATATAAAAGACAAGTTTGTAGAGGGAAGTAGAGGCTCAAATGAGTAAAAAAAAGGTATAACTCCAATTTCAAACAGCGACTTGTCTTAGGATCAATCTGGTGATTCATGGCCCTTGCCTTTTTCTGGGTACCTGCCAGTCTTCCGAGCCCCTGTCTTAGGTGGGCCTGGTCCCAGAAGGTTGCCCATCTTTGGCTAACTGCTTGTTGTTATGGCCACGATTTTTCTGTGGTTCAAAATGTTATATTGGCCTTGACTGGCATCAAGAAAGCGTGCTTCACAGAGGGTCCAGGACGACTATAACAAGCCCCTCTTGCAGTCTCAGCTGCACCTTATGACCTTGTGATTATATGAAGGAGAGAAAGAGCAGGACACCAAGCTCTGGACACACTGGGTACTCGAAATAAGCTATGGAGCACAGGCATGGTAAAGGAATAGAGAGTAAAGGTCAAGAGGGAAAAAGTACTAGTATGCAGTGTCGATAAAATCTCTTCCTTCATGAAGGACGTTGTACTGTTGTCTCACCATCATCAATTGAAAAGCTGCAAGTCAACTTCACAAAATACCTAGAAACTTATTAAAAAGAACTGTTCCAAACATAAGAAAATGGTAAATGCTGGTCATACCGACAAATAAAAGTGAAATCATAACAGTTATAAATAAATTATTACATCAATTTCTGCCCACTTGGATAATTATGGGTTTCAGGTCTTTAAGTATTTTCCTTACATTAGTACTGGTAATCTTAAAGAGTTTGAGGAATAATTACACTTTATGTTCATCAACTTCAGAAGCCAATTTAAGGTTTCTGTTCAAGCTCTCTTGCTGAGTTGCTGAGGCCCTGCTTTCTTATTGCCAAGTGATCAGGTCATAGACTGGTCTGTGAGTTCCTCAGGGCCAAGGCCAACCCAGGTAGGTCTCCAGCTGAGGTAAACTGTTAACTTCAGGTGTGGGGCCCCAAATGCCTGCTTTCTATTTTTAATTTTACCCAACTAGACACAAATTAAAACTAAATCAAGAGACAAACACACAACATTTTCTTTTGAACATGAAACACAAGTACCACCATAAAAAAACACAGAAACAAATTGACACACATGTATGGAAAGACAGCTTGGTGCACCAAGAGACAAACACACAAGAGAGGAGAACTACATGTGTCGAAGGGACCCTGTTCTCTTTCCTAAGGGACCCAGAACCAGACTAAACATTTTTTCAGTGGGAACCGGAAAGTCAGGATGTCTTCTGACCTTCCGTTCCCGCTTCAAGAACTCTGGAACAGTTTACATTCTTTTTCCTCCTCTTTCTCTTTTCTTCTTGGCCAATCTCTTCTGTAGATTGTCCATAGAATGTTTAATAACCCCAGAATGATCCACATAAAAGCAACACTCTTCTTTGAGTGCAACTTAACCATTCTGTTGGGTTAGTCTCTTGACCTTTTTGAGTAAAAGTAGTATTTAAGAAGATGCAGTACCCTGTCTTGCAGGAGGTGTCATTGGTAACCCCCTTTTAGATCCAGGAGGAAATAAGATCCACGTAGATCCAGAAGGAACTAAGTGTTTTAGAAGAGGATATTAAAAGTGTGGAAGAAAGGAGTGGCTTGTACACTTCTGTCAGTGAAGACAGCACAGTGCCTCAGTTTGAAGATCTTCTCCATCACACAGTAGCAGAATACAGCCACACTCCAGGGTTCAGTGGGACTTCTCAGCCCCATCTGCTTTGATATGATTGAGGGGGCATACATAACAAAATGTGACCACGGCTTTTGCTACAAGTGTATTCATCAGAGTTTGGAGGACAATAATAGATGCCCCAAGTGTAATTATGTTGTGGACAACATTGACCACCTCTATCCTAATTTCTTGGTGAATGAACTCATTCTCAAACAGAAACAAAGATCTGAGGAAAAGAGGTTCAAATTGGACCACTCACTGAGTAGCACCAGTGGGTATAGGTGGCAAATATTTCATGATTTTCTAGTTGTTCTGCTATCAAGGTATGTGCTGCCTCCAATTTTTCCTTAATATAGGGTCACTGATCAATCCACACTGGCTTATCGTTTATTCAGATAATAGATATGGGGTGGACAGAGGGAAAGCAGTGGCCGTCAGGATTAATTTCTTAAACCACAACCGTTTTCTCCATGTCGGGTTGGCAAGGAGAACTCTGAAAGTGGTTCCTTCTTTCTTAGCCCTGCACGTGGGCCCCAGCTCATCTTATGCATCATTTTTTCAGCTGGTTGTGTAGTCAGAACCACCCCCATACCCTGGAGGACATCTTTACCCCACAGATTGACTGGAATATTTTCCAAAACAAACGGTTGGCAGATACCACCATGTCCTTCTTCATCCCGCCAATCTAACCATTTGCTACTTCTTTTGAAACTGGCGGTTCCTATTCCTTGTAAATTTGCAGGGGAATCAGAAAGTGGCCAATTTTTTGGACAGTAACTTTTAGCAATGATAGCAGAGTCTGCTCCAGTATCTAGAATCCGTTGAAATGGCCTATCTTCAATCCAACGGGTAAGTTGAGCCGATCTTCTAAAGAGGCCACCCAAAAAGCCCCCAGTCCTGAGGACCCAAATCCCTTATCTCCTCTAGTATCTTTCACAAATGGATTATTGGTGGAGAATCTAGGTAAGAGAACAAGTTAAGCGATTCAGTCTCCCCGTGGAATAACCACTACCCCTCTCTCAACTGTGACCATGATTTTAATTTCTCCTGTATAATCTGGATCTATTACCTCAGGGAGGACATGTAATCCTTTTATTGTGGCACTACTTCTTCCTAATAATATTCCCATACTACCCTTTAACAGGGGTCCAAACAACCCCATTCCTAATGCTTGTGGTCCCATTTGCAGGGTTAAAATTGCTCTGGCACAGGAGTGGAGGTCCAATCCTCCCACTTTGTTGGTTGCTCTGATAAGGTCCTTGACATAAATGGGCTGTTTTGGGGAACCAACTGGACAGGGTTGGGAAGAGGAATCTTCATGGCTCTGTAAACTCTGGTTTGTGGCCCTGGAGTGGGTCCCACCATCTGTTTCCCTGCTGGAGAATTGGGAGACCCTCAAGAGCTGTTTTTGATCTGCACTCATGTCCCCAATGATGTCCCTTTCTACACTTAGGGCACAGCCCCGACCCTGGACGTTGTTTAAGTCTGGGGCATTTTCTCTTCATGTGTCCAGGTTGACCACATGAAGAACAGATATCATTGGCTCCCCCCGCCCCCGTTTTCCCTAGTTGAATAGCAGCCGCCATATCTTGTTTCATGTGGTAGGCTCCATCAATTTCCGTACAAACTTTGACGTAATCATTAAGACCTTTAGATCCATGTGGCCAAATGGCCTCCTTGCAGTACTTATTAGCGTTTTCAAACGCCAATTGTTTCCCAATAAGCATGGCTGTATACACATCACCAAACAGCTTCCCGGCCAGTTGTAACAGTCTATCGACAAAGTCTGGGAAAGTCTCAGAGGGTTTCTGAATAACTTTAGATAGTTGGTCTCCAGCAGCTTTATTAGGCAGGGCTTTCTATGCTCGAGTAGCAGTTGTGGCAACTTGTAAATACACTGCGGGGTCATAGGCTATCTGATTTCTGGAGGGCGGCATAAGGCCCTGACCCCGACATTTCAATATTTCTTTGAGGGTGGCCTGCCTGAGCGTTTAGATGGGTGGTGGCAAGGCAATGTTCTTGATATTCTCCCCTCCAGA
Organism: Micromys minutus; assembly: GCF_963924665.1. Lineage (NCBI taxonomy): Eukaryota > Metazoa > Chordata > Mammalia > Rodentia > Muridae > Micromys > Micromys minutus. The sequence continues at coordinate 529,814 of NW_027667191.1, read as the reverse complement.
ATAAATAATCCCTGCCACTCAACACTGCTCAGCAGAGCTGTTGCCAATCACTAGGCGTTAAGTTAGACTGGGTATAAGACTCAAATGCAGCAAAGGTAAATGGAGCCAAAGGTCCATAAGCCGTGACCGCCTCTTTTACTACCTTGAGTTCCTTAAGGGTTAATGGAATGTATTGCCGACTATGTTGAGTAGGGTTATTCGGAACAATAGTCTCAATTACAGAAAAGCCTGGAACTTTATGGGAGGTCCTGGTGATGATGGTTAGAAACTGATCCCCCTAGAAGGCAAATCAGAAAATTCTGGATAATCATCATCCCACCCTGTACACTCAAAGACTAGAAGGGCCAAAGGAGCAATGAATGACCCTCTCTGGTGAAAAGCCCTCTTAATTTTTTTAATTTACATTTATCTAACTTCTTTTCTAGGCTCCTAATTTCTTCTTTGAGTTTAGACTCTTCCTCGCTTTTGCTTTCACTGTCTCCCGTCTCATCGGAAGTATCTGCCAAAGTGACAGATTTCTTTGTCTGGTCATCTTGAACAGTATCAAAAGCTCTTTCCATTTCAGCCCTAATTTCTCTTAATTTAGCATTATCACTTAAGAGAGCATCTTTCACCAACCTCCAAAGAGAGAAATTGGTGACTGCTAACAGTAAGGGGAACTCATCGTCCTCATTTTAGTTTCAGTTTTTTGAAAAAGATTAGAGAAGAATAGTCTTTTAACAATAATACAACCCAACACATCCCCCCTTTTACTTACAATTGCAGACTCTCTGGGACGATCCCGTCAGTTCTCCCTCGATTTCCAATCTCGGTGAGACCTCCAGATGATGATGCCTGGGCCGCCAATGTCACCGAGCCTTGGACAGAGGCCTGGGGACTCGAAGAAGAAACACACACACACATGGGTCATTCAGTAATGGGTGAATGCCACCCAGGCTTTAATCGGGACTGTTTTTATAAGGGGTAAACAAGGAAGCCTGGGGAGGCCAGGTGCAATAAAGAGTGTGTAAAACCAGATGTTTTCAGGGTAGAGACAGCTCGGATGGAATGTTCTGGGGCATGGGTAAGAACCACAGTGAATACAAGGAAGGAGTTCTTAGCAGAACAAGTGGGGGGAGGAAAAATAAGGCCAGGCTCCAGTGGCAGGTTACAACTGCCTTTGGCAGCAGCCCCGTAGATATCTGAAAATAACCCCTTCAGTAGCTCTAGGCACTGACCCCCAAGGGCTACCTTATTTACACACCACACAGATGCCAACATTGGTCACTGGCAATGGGAGAAAATAGTTTACATATAATTTAGAAGGAAATCACGTTTCAGCATAATTTTCTATGTGTTTTCTTTAATTTATATCTGTGTAACACTTTTGTGCCTTGTGCCAATGAAGAGTAGGGCTGCCTGGAACTGCAGTTATGGACAGTTGTGAGGCAAGTTTTTCTTATTGATAAAGGAAAGAGTGAACAAATAAGGCCTTGCCAGTGCCATTAAAATAAAAAAATAATACAGGAGAGCCTGCACACTGACATCAGGACCAGCGGCGTGCCCAGAGTGAACTGAGCACTGAGAGGAGATGCAATAGCACTTTCCTTCCTGAGTTCACGGATGAGCCCATGGTCTCTCTCCACTGCCTATCTGGGGAAAGACCTCTGGGAACTTGCAGGGCACAGGTATCACAGTACCACTTGGGTCTGAACAATACAGGCCTCCATCAGCACCCAGAGCTAGGGCCGGCCCATTGCCATCGGAATTCACATCCTGCCCCATAGATGGCTAAACACCCAGAACCAATCTCCCTCTGGAGCACAGGGCCCACAGCCCACAACCCACAGACACACAGCTTAGACACGCTCCATTCAGAAACAAGATCAACTAACATCAAAGATAAAAAGATGGCAAGAGGCAAGCACAAGAATCTAAGCAACAGAAACCAAGACAATGTGACAACATCAGAATCCAGTTCTCTTGCCCCAGCAAGTAGTGTATATCCCAACACACACAGACACAGACACAGACACACACACAGACACAGACACAGACACACACACACACACACATGGTTTGGACATAAAATCGTGCCTCGTGTTGACAATAAAGGGCCTTGAGAAGCTCACGAATAAATCCCTTAAAGAAATACAGGAGAACACAGATAAACAAGTATAAGCCCTGAAAGAAACACAAGAAAACAGACAAAGGAACTGAACAAAATCAACCAGGATCTAAAAATGAATATGAAAACAATAAAAAAGCACAAAGAGAGACAACCCTTGAGACAGAAAACCTAGGAAAGAGGTCAGGAGTCATAGACACAAGCATCACCAACAGAATCCAAGAGATGGAAGAGTGAATCTCAGGGACAGAAGTTAACATAGAAAGAATTGACACAACACTCAAAGAAAATGTAAAAATTTAAAAGCTCTTAACCCACTATATCTAAGACATCCAGGAATCAAAGAGGAGATCAAACCTAAGAATAACAGGTACAGAAAAAAAGCCAAGACTCCCAACTAAGAGGCTCACTAAATATCTCCAAGAAAAAATTTAGAAGAAAACTTTCCTAACCTAAAGAAAGAGATAATCATGAACATAAAAGAAGTCTGAACTCCAAATGTTCAAAACAAAGAAAGTATACTAAAAGCAGTAAAGGAAAAAAAGGGAAGTAACATATAAAGGCAGATTGATCAAACTTACACAGACTTCTCAACAGAAATTATGAAAGCTAGAAGATCCTGGACAGACATCATACAGATCCTAAAAGAACACAAACACCAGCCCAGGTTACTACATGCATAAAAACTCTCAGTTACTATAGATGGAAAATCCAAGATATTGCAGAACAAGACCAATCAAGATATTCCAGGACAAGACCAAATTTACACAGTATCTGTCCACAAATCCAGCCCTACAATGGATAATAGATGGAAAAGTCCAATACAAAGAGGAAAACTACACCCTAAGAAGAGCAAGAAAATAATCCTTTTGCAACAAACCCAAAAGAAGAAAAGCACACAAGCATAATCTACCTCTAACAACAAAAATAACAGAAATGAGAAATCATTATTCCTTAATATCTCTTAACATCACTGTACTCAATTCCCCAATTAAAAAAAAACACAGACTCGGTATTACTCAGGGGTGGTGGGAGAAGAAGGAGGCTGCGAATCAGTTATAAATAGCATCCAAGCAGGACCCAAAGCCTAAATTCCAGGAGGGTGAGTGAGTGCTGTGCTTCCATGGGCCTTTTTTTTATGAAGCAAAGTGTGTAAAAGTTGCCATAAAAGACAAACAAGTGAAGTACTTTATCCACTACAGTGGTTGGAATAAAAATTGGGATGAATGGGTGCCAGAAAGCAGAGTACTCAAATACGTGGACACCAATTTGCAGACACAGCAAGAACTTCAAAAGGCCAATCAGGAACAATATGCAGAGTGCAGAATGAGAGGGAAGAAGACATGTGATCTGCAACAGAAAAATATTGAAGTGAAAACAAAAAAGAACAAGCAGAAAACACCTGGAAATGGAGATGGTGGCAGTACCAGTGAGACCCCTCAGCCTCCTAGGAAGAAGAGATCCCGGGTAGATCCTACAGTTGAAAATGAAGAAACATTTATGAACAGAGTTGAAGTTAAAGTGAAGATTTCTGAAGAGCTGAAACCATGGCTTGTGGATGACTGGGACTTAATCACCAGACAAAAGCAGCTTTTTTATCTTCCTGCCAAGCAGAATGTGGATTCCATTTTGGAGGATTATGCAAATTATAAGAAGTCTCCAGGAAAAACAGATAATAAGGAGTATGCTGTTAATGATGTTGTGGCAGGGATAAAAAAGTTCTGCAATGTAATGTTGAGCACTCAGCTACTCTACAAATTTGAGAGACCACAGTATGCTGAAATTCTGGCTGAACACCCTGATGTACCCATGTCCCTGGTGTATGGAGTGCCACATTTACTGAGATTATTTTTGTTAATTGGAGTGATGTTGGCCTATACACCTCTAGATGAGAAAAGCATTGCTTTATTACTGAACTATTTACATGATTTCCTCAAGTACCTGGTGAAGAATTCTGCAAATTTGTTCAGTGCCAGTGATTATGAAGTGGCTCCTCCCGAGTACCATAGGAAAGCCTTGTGAGGAGTGTGCTCTCTCTCTTTTGTGCTTGGGTCTCTGTAAACCGTTTGGTTCTTAGTCTTTCTCTTGTACAAATGATATACTCTGAAGACCGTTAGTGTATAACAGAGTTGATGTTTATTTTCTGTTCAAACAGAGAAAATAAAAGGAGTAACTTTTTTCATTTCAAAGTTTCTACCAGTGTATCAGTGATAGACAGCAGAAAGACATGTTGAAGAGTGTTTGCCTAGTTGACTAAGCTGCTTTTGAATGCTGATGGTTCTGTTCCTTTGACACTATGCACTTTTATATTATGTGTTAATGCTCTCTGACAAAATGCTCTGACTCCAAATGCCAAAATTCACTTCAGTGTATATAACAGAACACTCATCCATTTGTGCTCTTTTTTAAAAAATTGGTGCTTAAAGAGCCCATCCTTTGCAAGTCATCCATGTTTTTTCTTAGCATTTTATCTTTGCTCAATTGTTACAGAATGGTGGCTTGTTTTCATGGTTTTTGTATTTTTGTCTAGTGCACGTTTTAACATGATAGACGCAATGCATCGTGTAGCTACAGTTTTATGGAAAAGTCAGTCTCATAGGAATTGTTTCTCATATCTTCAATAAATTTTTTCTTTAAATTTCAAAAAAAAAAAAAACATACACTCTCCCACTGCATACTAAAACAGGACCCAGCATTTTGCTACATACAGTAAACTTGTCTCAGCAACAAATACAGGCACTACCTGAGAGAAAAAGTCGAGAAAAAACTTCCCAGGCAAATGATCCCAAAAAACAGAGCTGGAGTAGATTTTTCAACCAAATGTTAACAAAAAAGAAAAGCAAGAACTTTTTACACATCAAAGAAATAAATCTACCAAGAAGAACTCTCAATCCTGAATATCTATGCTCCAAATACAAGGGCACCCACATTCATTAAAGAAACTCTACTAAAGCTCAAAGTATATATTACACTGTAAGACCCCCAAGGTCTCAGCCTAGGTGTACCACCCCACACAACACAACTTCAGGATAGATTGCTGCAATGTCAAGGGGTTTACTGATCCGATGCATGGGTGGGGATGCTCAGCCTCACAGGGAGACTCAACACCGAACTCAAAAAGCATACACGTTTTATACCTTTTATGTGTGTGTGTGTGGGGGGGGGCTAACTACTATTTTACCATTGTTCAGCAAAGCAGCAGTATGATTTTCAGAAAGAGGAGAGGAAGGGGTGAGAAATTTTTGGCAGTAAGGTTTTTGACAGTTCTTGGAATTCAGTACAAGGAGGAGTTGGGAAGTTGTTCCTAAAGCAGTTATTTTTGTTTTGTCTAAACTCAGCTTGGTTAGCATAGCCTAGTCATTCTGACCTGTCTACTAAAACTTTGTTTTTACATTTTTAAAACCTTGTTTATACATTCTCAAAAACTTTGATTGGTTTAGGCTGCTGATGATGTATATTCGAACTTTTCTTATGAGACCTTGTGGCTGTCAGCCAGTAAATTTTGTCTTCAAAAATGGGTGTTTTGGTAAAGTCTCAGAGCCTCTAAAACCTTCATTTTCTACATTTCTCCCTTTCTCTTTGGCATGTTTAATCTTAAAATTATAACTTGGTCTCATCATTAGTGATGGGCCCATATTGTTGTCTTAACATCATTATTTGCACTGTACTAATGCGTTCTCTAATAAAAGCAATTAAGTGATTTAAAATGCAAGGCCTGCAGGTCAAAAGCAACAGCAGAATGATCAAAGATCTTATCAGAGTTAAAAGTAAAGTGACCCCCCCACCCCGGCTGTAAAAAAAAATTGGTTTAGCTCTCTCTGTAGGACTACCTCTGCCAGGGAGGTTAGCAACTCCTAAAGGTGGGAAAAATAATCTTTTATCCTCTGGATATCTAATTCTATGGCTTCATTAAAACTGGAGTAATGATATTTTCATTTTTAACTCTCCCAGGCTGGCTCCCAGAAGCACACTCAGGGTTAAGGCTGTAATTGGTTCACCTTCTGGTGAGGAAGTCTCTCTGTAATAGGGGACAAGGGCATTCAGGAAAGACAATAAACATTGGATAACTGGCCCACACCAAGATCCACTGTTCTTCGGGTAGTCCATGAATACTGTTTGGTGCTTGTAGCCCCTTGAATTCAAGACTTTTTATTGACATGGGTCCCTCAGTTTGTAGCAGGACAGAGGACTGAGCCCCTGTATCTACAAAAAACTGGATAGATTTTTTTTCCACCTTTAAGGTTACTCTGGATTTGAGGAGGGGGGCTAAACCCTGTCTCTTCTAACTGCTGTCTTCCTGCTTGGCCAAAATCTTAGGACCCAGGGGTTCTTTTTCAGGATCACAGCCCCCCCCTTCCTTTCTTTTTCCGTGGGCAATCTCTCACCCATTGTCTTTGTTCTTAAAATCCTGTGGCCAGGATCCTCTGTAAATTATTTTCCTTTGTCTCTCTTGAACTCTCTACCTTCCTGCTCCTTTGCTTCTCTTCACTTTTCAATTTCTTCCTCTATGATTTTCCCTCTCTCTCTCCTTAATTTCTGTTCAGTTACCTCTCCTCCTTCATATTACTCTTTATCATACACACTCTTACTTTCTCAGCAACTTGAACTAAATCCCAAAACAACTTAGCTCAATAGTATCTCTAGCCTCTGAAGCTTTTTTCCTAACACCTCTACTGGTATATAAAAAGCACAGTGACAATAGCTTTGTGCTCCTTGCTGCTGGGGAGATAGGCAGGATGCCTTCATGAGCTTCTCTAGAAAGGCTAAGGGTGACTTGTCTGGTCCCTGCTTAACCTCATGTACCTTTGTCAAATTAGTGGGTCATCCTGCAACCCCCATAAGACCTGCAAAACTGAGCCTGGTGTAGAAGGGAGATCTCCTTACATTCTGAAGTTCCAGCCAGGCCTACTCAGGGAAAATCCTGCATCAATGTCCTCAGGAAAAAGGGAGGAACACCCATCTCTCCCCCAACCCACCCACACATTTTTCAAGCCTCAAGGACAATACATTGTTTCTCCTTTGTGGTATAGGGGACCTGGAACAGCTGCTGGCAGTCATCCCAGATTGGTTGGTAAGAGAAAAGGAGTGACTCAAGTAAATTCCTCAAGGCCTGCAGGTTCTCAGAAGAATGGAAGGGACCCCCTAGTGTCCTGCTACTGGGTCTTCCTGAGAAGGAACATAGGGCAGATAAGGGGAGATTAGCCAAGAAGAAGGAGGTCAGCATCTGTGGCCAGGTGGACATCTTTTAGTGATAAATAGCCATGTGGAAATGTAAGCTGAATAAAAGAGCTGTGATTTTAGCTTTCAGCTGGTGCTGCACCACCCCGCCCCCAACTGCTGCCTCCTCCCCATGCCCACTAACTGGATCCAGGTAACTCCCTAGCTCTGCCCTGCACAGCTCCGCCTGGAGCAGCTGTACTGGTCCACAACCAAAGGCAGCAGAAGCCAGGGATTTCTTTTTTTAATAAAAAGCAAAGCTGCTCGCTTTATCAGAGTTTTACCTGGGAAAGCAGGCTCGGCCCAATGCCCATACACAGAAAGCAAATTTCACAGAGCCCCCAATGGGACACAACGGGCAAGGGCAGATACCCTCCTCACACAGAGAACCAAGAGGAGGTGAGGCTGCAGTTATACAGAACAGCGAGGGAAAGGAATGTCAGGTTAACTAGGATATTTAACAGAGTAGATTCAGTCTGTCCTATGTCCAAAAATAACGTCAGTCCAAGTACAGACAGAAAAAGGAAAGCAGAAAGTAAAATTCTGATGCATCCCTGTCACAAATTCCCAAGTCCACACAGACACAACAGATACTGAAACAAAAACCTTAGGCATCCCTGACACAACCACCCAAGTCCACAGAAAACAAACAAAACAAATAAGAACAAAACAAAATGTTCTACATGTTATTTCCACAGAAGACTGATACTTCCCATACAAGGCGGCAGCTCAGTCCAAGCTGCCGCTGGGTTAAGAAGGGCCATCCTATTACCCAGCTGGATTCTGGAGCCTCCTCCAGATTCCCATGGCCTGTGAAGTCCCAGCACATCTGTGCATCACAACAACCATCTAGGGTCTCTCTGAGACCCTAAGACCTCTCATGAAGGGACTCTAACCTCTTGATACTCTCACAAAGGGACTCACACCCCTCAGACCTTAGTCTGGCAAACAGACAGTAGAAGCAGACAAGAGAAAACTGAGACAACATCTCCACCTTTCTTTTATTTTAGTGAGTGAATGCTGTCTTCCGGGCGGAGACCAAGCTTGCCACAATGGCCGTCCCGACTTAGGGGGCCGTCACCCTTGGCTTGGGGTCATTTCATATTCACAGCTCTACCCGGCTAGTCCAGTCACCCTCTGAACCCCATGGCTTGGGTCGACTGGAGCAGCGGGGAAGGTGCCTGTCATAGGGGATGACATCAATTAGGGCCAAAGGGTGGCTTGGGGGTGAGCAGGGGCTCATCCTGACAGAGGAACTAGGTCAAGCCAGTATAGTTAGTTCTGAAAGACCCCCTCCTGCTTTAGCTGCAGTAACGCCATTTTGTGCTAGGCCCAGAACAGGCAGAGATAAAAAAAATACTGAAACAAAAGTGAGCCAGAGGACAGCCCAGTCTCTGTCAGAACAAAAATATCTGCAGTTGACCACCTGGACCAGGGCAAGGACATCCTGCCACACATGTTGAGGCAAGGACATCCTGCCACACATGTTGAGGCAAAGACGAAAAACAACTCCCTGTCCCAAAGGAGGGGCCAAGGCTGCCCTCTTCTTCTGAGAACTTGGGTCTGTAAGGCTGTGCAGGCTAGGTCAGGGTCCCAGGTGGCCAAGCATGATACCGGTGGGCGGCCAGCTAGCAATAGACAAAGAAAGAAAGACATTCAGACAAGGCCAGCTCTCAGATAAGCTGCAGCCCCCGACTAGAACCAAGAGTTGTGTCCTTGGAGCCATATGTCTGCCATAGTTCCCACACTTGGATAAGCCCAAGGCAACTATTCTCAGGAGCTGCAGCCCCAGCTGGTATCAGGAGCTGTTTCCTTAGAGCCATGTCCTTGGGCTCACTCCCTGGCCACATTTAAACTAACCAATTAAAACCCTGTTGCTATGCTTCTGCTTCTGTACCTTGCTTCTGCCCCCCAAGCCCTATAAAAAGGGGACTGCCCCTTTGTCCGGCGCGCAAGTCCTCCAAGAGACTGTGTGCCCACAGGTACCTGTGTATCTTAATAAACCTCTTGCTATTTGCATCTGAAGTGAGTGGTCTCGCTGTTCCTTGGGACGGGTCTCTTCAGACGGAAGATACCCTCAGGGGGTCTTTCAGTTCCCTGAGAGCTGCCTTTATGTCTATAAGGATCCTCCGAGATATAGCCTGTGGAACCACTGTAATCTGGTCTCAGCAGCAAAGATGGAGAAATTAAGATCAGCTGGTCTTGCGCTTTGTCTAGCAGGAGTGGTGTCCTCTTCTGTAGCAAGTTGATGATAGTGGACTGCGATCAGTCTACTCAGGGCAGAATCTACTTGTGATTTAACAAAGTTGGTTAGTTATTAAAAGCCCAAGGCCCAAATGATAAAAGCAGCAACATGATCACCAAAGGGCCCAGCAGGCTAGGGACCAGCATGGAAAGCCAGGGGGAGGTAGAAAACCAATTTTGATACCAGGACTCTTGTTGCTCTCTGTTTTGTTTTAAATTTATCAGCAACATCTGCAGCATTGAAGCTCAGTGGGGCAGCATTCTTTAGATCAATAATCTCAGAGTGTAAGGCTAAAACATCTAGAGAGGTATTAGAACCAAACCAAACACCCTATAAGTGTCTTTCAATCTTCTCCCAATTAATGACTATCCATGTAAAGCTTAAAAGTAACACAACCCCATAGGTACTTAGTATGACTCTGGAAATGGCTTCTTACTCTCAGACTTTGAAGCACTTTTCTAATAACTTGAATAGCAGAAAGAATATCAATCCTTTGTTCTAAATGCCTATCTAAATCCCCTTGAGTATTCAGGACCTTAGTAACCTTTTAACAAAAGTAGCTGTCTAAACTTCTTTCAAGACAATTGCAGAAGCAGATAATATTAGCTATTAATACAATTAAGGCTACTATGCCTACAATAATCAAGCCCAATACTCTCTTGCTTCTGTATAAAGCCTGACTAACTTCTAGTATCTGCAAACCTTCTTTTAGAATATTATGGTCTTATAATACTCACTGGCAATAGAACAAAAGCTGGTTGATATACCACCATTACAGACATGTCACAATTTAACATTAACACAATTAGAAAGTGTACCATACAACTTACAATATGTATCAATAAAGAAACATAATTTTTAACATGACCAAATAATAAAAGATTAGAAGCTTAAATACATGTCCTAACATTTAAAATCTGGATCTAGTCCCAATTTTATCCAAAGTAAATATAGCTTTTTAAGGCAATTATGAATTTTTAAATTTCTTTAAAAATGTCTAGAATCTGTCTTCCCAATGAAGACTATTATTTCTAATATTGGGTCAATTTCTAAACCAGTCCATGCTTGAGTCAGAATACCTGGTCTCATTAAAGTTAAGAGAAAAGTCATTATAACTTTTTTTTTTGACTAATTTTTTAAGTCAGTTTCCACAGTCTCCATGTTCTCTGTCCCACAAGGTCTAAAAACTTGAGGCAAAAAGCTGCTTGTCCAATCTGGGTTAAAGGCAAGCAAAGGTGGGTCAGGAACAGATGTCCAATGCAGCTTCTTGTTCCCCATTGTCAGGGCACTCAGGAAGCTCACAGGTCAGGATGATTCTTTGTCTCACCATCAGCATGTCTCACCAACCACCCTGGCAGCTAGCATGCTCTTGCAGCACCCTGTGGGAAAAAACAAACACACGCTCTTCCCCATATTAATTGGTCCCCTTGACCAGGACTATACCATATGCCAGTATGTGGATCCTTTGATTTCACCTGGGCATAAGTTTGCCCAGTTGTAGGATGCCATAGACATTTTTTGACATCTAAATTTAAAAATTATTTAAAGTAAAGGTGTGTGTGATTCAAATATATGGAGATGTAATTCTCCCCTTTCAGTTTTGTAAAGTTTTATAGTATTTGTATAATGAATTATAAGGAATTTTAATAATATGGGTAATATTAACTTGTCAACAAAGCATCTCAAAAGTTTGACTGTAATACCAGTTCCATTATCTGTTATAGTCTGATTTGGAGCACCAATCATAGGAAAATAACATAGACCATGAAAAATTATGTCTTTAGTTGTATTTTTTTGTTAAAAAATTGTAATTAGGAAGCTTGAAGAGGTGTTAATATTTAAATAATATTTGCCATAGTTGGTTAGAATTAAAAAATATTAAGGGTTAATATAGAGACTGAGATATTTAGGACAAATCTTTATAATTTGTGGTGTACATTTTCTAGAAATATTAAAATTGTTATTTCAGGCTATCACTATTTTGAAGGTAAAAAATTAGATTATAATATACCTGGTATAAAAAATTGTGGTGGCATTGACTTTGTTAAGGGATCCAGGCAACCTAGTATTTCTTAAATATCTAAGTATTGGACAGAATGTTCTTTTAAATTAAGTTGTATTTGTATAAGCAATTGTAAAGCTCAAGAATTAGCAGTATCTAAAAATGAAACAATTTTAAACAATTGAAAACTATAAGCTATGTATATATTGGCTATCAGTATATAAATTTAAAGTTTAACTAATTTTTTAATATTTAAAAACAATGGCTAGAGTACATAATCCAATAATTTCTGCTGTAGCAGGGGGAAACTCAAGAGAATGAACATGTGATTCAATTGTATATATTATTTTCTCATAGATGAACCATCTATAAATATAGCAATTGTATTGTCTATGGGCTGCAGGTATAAATTTACAGGAAAATAAAAAGGCATGCATTAGGGAAAAGGATTAACAACTAGTCTTTTGGATAATGATTATTAGTTGTCAATTTTGCCTGACAAAGTTTGCACATGCAATAGTCCAATGATCAGTACTTAGGAATAACCAATTTAATTGTTTGGAATAAGAAATAAATATTTTATTAGGTTAAAACATTACCATATATATATATATATATATATATATATATATATATATATATATATATATATATATATTTATTATTTTATCATGCAATTCTGTTTCAACACAGCAAAGGTTTCATAATAGGATGCTAAAACTTTCCTTGAAGAGGAAAAATGATGAATTTACATTAATGGTTTCTTTTGACAAAAAGGCTGCTGTAGGTATGAGGCAAAAATCCAGACAGCCAATAATTGATTATACTTTATATAATATCTGCTGTTAACTAACTGCTTTCTCTATATTCTCTGCAAAACTTTTCACCTCTCAGTTAACTGCAGAGAGACTAGAATTTGCATTTCTCCAGAACAGCAGACTAAGATTTGGTATTTCCTGTGGTGATCTTAAGGAGAGGTTTTTAGTCAGCCAACATCTGAAGATTTTTGAAAAGTAAATTATCTTTACAAACTTTCTGTGCTACAATCTGGCTAGGAAGACTGATAACCCAATTATTTGGCAAGTAAACATTGAGGGTTTTAAGTTTCAGCCTCCTGCCATTGAGGCAGCAGTAAAATAATAAAAGATCATCAGCCATTCTCTGAGGCAAAGGTTTCCAAAGACACCCATTGTCTCAAGAGGCTCTTAAAAATCACAAGCAGACTAGTCAAATGCAAACCCTTTACAATCATGAAGATGCAAAGGAGTGTCATTAAATGATCTTTGAAAATCCATGATAACTCTTTGGAATGGCAACTGAAGCAATAAACCAGGCTGTAATTCCACAGCCTCAACCCTTCACAAAGCTGAAGCAATCCTTAACAGTTTGATTCTTACTTAATGTGGTCAGCTTGCAATTGCTCCTGCACTAGCTAATGAGTGGCCAAAATTTTTTTTCTGAAGCTGACTAACCCATATAGGAACATTACATTTTAAAATAATTTTTTCTTAATGGTGTGCAGGCTTGAAAATATGTTAGATCTGTTTGTTTTTTTTTTTCTTTTTCTTTTTTTCTTTCTTTTTTTCTTTTCTTTTTTTTTTTTTTTTTTTTTTTTTTTTTTTGTTCTAGGGGTAAATGCAGCAAGCTCTAATTTAGTCTTGATTTTGCTTTTCCAGACCTTGATTAGGCATGTAACCACAGTTGAACATTGGTCGTGTAACATAGTTACCCAGTCTATATAAAAGGACTCCCATAAGGCTAACTCAGATCTTTCAGCTTTTATAGCTTGCACACAATATAAGCATCTGAAAGGCCAAATCTTCCAGTAGGAAGAGCCTGCATCCCTATTTTTACCAAAAGTATTCGAACAATAGCAGCTCTAAACACTTTCTCAGACATTTTAATTAGCTTATCAACGAACTCTTGAAAAAGTTTAGAAAGCAAAACTTAACCCCTAAACAATCTAGTCTCTCCAAAACCAACACATAGTGTGCATCAGAACACATCAGCTTTATGCTTCGAAGTTTGGCTGCCAGTTTCCCACACAAAAACACACTACAGTGCAGTAATACTGTCTTAAATCCTATTTTATCACATATAATATAACCCAATTCAGAGGTATCCTAGAAACCTGTTTCCCTGGGTTGGTCCATGCCACGTGTTGTTGTTTAGAATGACTTTTACCAAGTTACTAGTTTTAAACATAAATTTTTTTTGTTACTAATATTGCAATTTTTGAATCATACCCAATTACTTATGAGCAAATAATTTACCACCAAGACATGCAGAGCATATTTATGCCTTTTAAAATCAGTCAAAAGCAGACATGAGTAACCACACATCTTATATATTTAAACTAGTTAAATTTTTTGCTTTTTTTGTAGCTGTAGTTTTAAGAGATGGGCACTTTGTCTCCTGTTGAGCTCCACAAACACAGATTTTTCTAGAAGAAGCAATGGAACAGCTCCAAGTGAATAAGCTGCTGGCACCCTTTTCTAGGAGCAGCCTAAAAATCAGCTTCCAACAGGTCTTCAACTGAGCTAAACTATTAGCTTTAGGTGTAATGCCCTAGATGCCTGTTTTATTACCTTTAATTTTACCGTCTTAGACACTAGTTAAAGCTGAATCAAGAGATAAGCACCTAACATTTTCTTTTGGACATGAAACATGAGTAACATTTAAACAAAGAAAACATGGACATAAATTGACACACGTGGACAGACAGACAGCTTGGCGTGCCAAGAGACAAACACACAAGAGAAGAGAACTACATGTGTCAAAGGGACCCTGATATTCTTTCTAAGGGACCCAGAACATTTTTCCAGTGTGAACTAGAAAGACAGGACGTCTCCTCACCTTAGAGTTCCCACTTGAAGAACTCTGAAACACTTTACCATTTTCTTTTATCTTTTTTTTTTGTCAATGTGATAAATGAGGGCCAGCCAGGGCAGACTGGCAGGACTAGCATTGCGTGAGTCTCTGAGGGCAGGCAGATGGTGCTGCCTCTCCCCAGGCAGTAGCAGCAGCAGCAGCAGCAGCAGCAGCAGCAGCAGCAGCCTCTCCAGTATCTGACACTACAGTCGTGCACCACTGTGCCCTGAGGCCTCAGTGTCGGCTGCCTCCTCAAAAGTACTCTCCACAGAGGGTTCTTTGTCACCTTTTCTTTTTAGAAGTGGGGAATTCATTGGGCATGGGGATCACCACAGAGGGCCAGGGTGAGGGATGGACTCAGGGTCCTGTTTTTGCAAACTATTTAATTTTCATCCCACCTTATTCCACGTCGTGGGGCGCATATCTGGTCCATGGCTTACGACCCATGGACGAACTTCTGACACGAACTGAAAAAACTTAAATAAATCTTTTTTTTTAACTCTTATTCCTCTCTCCCTAAATGTCCACTTTATTTCCTTTATAAAAGCAGTCTCTTTAGCCAGATTTTTGCCTATGACTTGTGGGACTGAAAAAACAGAGTGCACAACCTTACCTTCCTTCTTTCACGGAGTACGAGTGATGCGAACAATAGCGGATATTTTCTTTCCTCGGGGTCCGGTACTCCAGCCATTTTTCAGATCCCTGTTCGGGCGCCACTAGACCAGTCCAGCAGGTCCAGTTATTCAGGGTCCCGAAGAGGCCTTTGTCTTGAAAGTCATGGGGGCAAGAGAGAAAGGAAGCCAAGCGCGCAAAGAATGAAACAGAGACAGTATGAATGGTTGTAGGAAGCCGTTGGCGCCAATAGATGGTGCCAGCTTCCTGCCCATTGTTCAGCCTACAAAAACCTTTCTCCTCGTGTTGCTTGGCAACCACATAGTCACAGCCCACCCCCGGGGCACGTGATTGAGCTACAGGAGGATGCACCAATCAGGTAGCAACACAAGTCTCTGAGGCATATATAGCAGTGCATTTTCTCCCCCACGTGGGGAGAAGAGTAAGACAGTGGGGAGATTGCGGGAGACCCCACGTGGATGGATGGCGGAGAGGTGCCACGTGGAGAGAGACTCGGTAAAAGAGATTGCGGGAGGTCCCGCATGGACAGAGACTGGACAGAGAGGCCTCTCGTGGGGGACTGCGCATGATAGGTCACCTAGACAGTGGGACTCCCTAGGGAGTTCCAGGCTCAGAGAGAAGTTTCCTGCTCAAGAAGCCCCCTGCTCAAAGTGCTGTTCAATAAAGGATATCCGCAAAAGAAGCTGTTTGTTTTGTTGCACGCCTGTTCCTAGCGGCGGGAAGCGTGGGCGCGTGACAAATGGTGTCAAGGCTTTATTGAGGCTTTGATGCTTACAGCTTATATGGGCTGGGCAAAAAGGAGGTAGCAAGGTGCAGTTGAATTTTTACAGCATCTATGTGACAGGAAGAGTGTTGTCCTGCAAGTTACAGGTTAACAGTCAGGTATGTGTTTCAGGATATCTTATCTTGCCGGCTAGCAGCTAATCACTGCAGAACCTCATAGTGGTATTCCTCGGAAAGGTCAGGCTCACACAAGTGGGGGTGTAAGTACAGCATTGACCAGTTCTAAGGTGGCTGCTGTGCAGTCACTTTCTTAAGCATGGTTCTCAGGCATGGCTGCCTACAACAACAGAAGACAGAAAATATACAAATATACAAAATAAACAGACCTGCTTGAGCGAACCTCTGATCTCGCTAATTGTGGGTCTGGGTGAAGCGCTGTTCCCTGCCAATGCACCAAAAATGTAAGACCCCCAAGTCAAAGGGATACAAATCAGAAAGGAAGAAGTCAAAATATCACTATATTATAAATAGTAAACTTATGTGATTCCAAAAATTCCACCAGATAACTCCTACAGCTGATAAACAATTCAGCAAAGTATCTGGATATAAAATTAACTCAAACAAATCAGTAGCCTTCCTTTACTCAAAGGATAAAAAGGATGAGAAAGAAATTAGAGAATCTACACCCTTCCCAAAAGTAACAAAGAATATAAAATATCTTGGTGTTACCCTAACCAAGCAAATGAATGATCTGTACAACAAGAATTTCAAGTCTCTGAAGAGGGAAGTTGAAGAAGACTTCAGAAGATGAAAAGAACTCCCGTGCTCATTGATTGGAAGGATCAACAGTGTAAAAATAGCCATCTTTCCTAAAGCAATCTCCAGATTCAACGCAATCCCCATCAAAATTCCATCTCAATTCTTCATAGAGTTGGAAACAGCAATTTACAAAAAAACGTGGAATAACAAAAAAAATAAAAAAACAGGATAGCAAAAACTATTCTCATCAATAAAAAATCTTCCAGGTGAATCACCATTCCTGACCTCAAAGTGTATTACAGATCAATTGTGATTAAAAACTGCACGGTATTGGTACAGAGACCAAAAGGTAGGTCAATGGAATAGAATTGAAGACCCAAAAAATGAACCCAAACACCTATCGTCACTTGTTCTTTGACAAAAGAGCTAAAAAAATTCAAAGAAAAAAAGACAGCCTCTTCAACAAATGGTGCTGGTTCAAGTGAGAGTCAGCCTGCAAAAAAATAAAACTGATCCTTTCTTCACTCCGTGTACAAAGCTCAAGTCCAAGTGGATCAAAGACCTACACATAAAACCACGTACACTGAAATTATTAGAAGAGAAAGTAGGGAAGAGCTTATAACATATAGGCACAGGGAAAAACTTCCTAAACAAAACACCAATAGCTTATTCTCTAAGATCAAGAATCAATAAATGGGACCCCATGCAATTGCAAAATTTCTGTAAGGCTAAAGACACTGTCAAGAGGACAAAACGGCAACCAACAGATTGGGAAAAGATCTTTACCAGTCCTACATCTGATAGAGAGCTAGTATCATATATATATAAACTTATGGAGTTGGACTCTAGAGAATCAAAGAAACCTATTAAAATTGGGTACAAAGCTAAACAAATAACTTTCAACTGAGGAATATCAAATGGCTGAGAAGCACCTAAAGAAATGCTCAACATCTCTAGTCATCAGGGAAATGCAAATCAAAACAACTCACACAAGTCAAAATGGATAAGATCAAAAACTCAGGTGATAGCAGATGCTGGTGAGGATGTGGAGAAAGAAAAACAATGCTCAATTGTGGGTGGAGTTGTACGCTGGTACAACCACTCTGGAAATAAGTCTGGTGGTTCCTCATAATATTGTACATAGTACCACCTGAGCACCCAGCTATACCACTCCTGGGTATATACCCAATAAATACTCCAACATCTCACAAGGCCATATGTTCCACCATGTTTGTAGCATCCTTATTTATAATAGCCAGAAGCTGGAAAGAATTCAGATGTTCTTCAACAGAGAAAAGGATACATAAATGATTGTACATTTTCACAATAAAGCTATTGTTATTGTAATTATTGTTATTATTGTTATTATTATTAATTGTATTTTAACTGGAGAATCTACCATTAAGAGCTATTATGTTACTTAAAATTATGTACATGGTAGTATAAATGAAAGACTCAGGCTAAATATATTTTCTTTCATAATATGCATTTAATATGTTAAAATCATAGAATTGACCTGCAAAACTTAATCTCTCTAAAGATATATTAAAATTGACTATCCGTTAAGAATTAGAATTTACTTAGCTTCTCTATACCTACCTTTCTAACTACAAAAAGCAATTTCAGCTTTTGAACGAAACAATTCAAATGTTTTGTCTAGAATCTGGATTCTCCCTTACTGATGAATCTGGTATGTCTGCATTAAAATAAGATGTGATCATTGTTATATCCTTAAATTTTATCAAAGAAATGCAGTTTCTATTATTTTCATTAGCAAATGTTTATGTTCCAAGCACCTTATGAATTGCCATTACTTTTATATTTAGTACAAAATCTAATAAAATTGCTTTTTTTTCTTCAGCAATAGTCAGATAAAAACATATCAAAAACTCAAAAAATATCCTGTTCTAATAAATGTAAACCATCCTTTGGCTTTGTAACACAGTCCCTGGTGTAGGCAAGAATGAAAGTGGTAAGAGAACTGAACGTAGGAGAACTATGCAGCTCATTGTAATAGGAAAAACAGGAAAGACGTTTCTTAACATAATTTATTTTTATTTTCTAGAAAACTTTCTATAGAACTTAAAACTAATATGTTACAGAAATTTCAAGTTTCTGCCAGCCATTTTATTAAACAATGTCTTATTGATCACCATTAGAAACTTTATTTTTTTGTTCTTCATATCCAGAAATTAAGCTGGTGTAACAAGATAATCTTATCTAGACACCATATCCATCTATACATGCACACACATATATGCACATTATGTAAATATTTTTATATACCATGACACTTCATCTTAAAACTCAAGGTTTTTCTTTTATACACAGGTAAAAAACAATCTAACAGTATTATTTTGTACTTGTCATGAAAGACTTGCACCTTCAGCTAAAAACCTGAGTTCAATTATAATCAGTAGTAAGTACTTTACAGAACACAATCCCTGTTTCAATAGAAAAAAAGCTTACTGACATTTATAATATCCAAACCAAATTTGCAATCTCACCCAGATGTATAAAAGTGCCCGGCCTCCAGAGTCAACTGGTACATGACACCTGAACCATAAAGAGATCGACTAATAATTGAAAAGTATATTAAAGTAAAATTTCAGTCATTGTCTTTGAATAATACTATTAGGTTAAAGATAATGTGTGCTTTTATACAACTTTTCCTACTACATTTAAAAACATACTACAGTCCTAAAATAAATCTCAGTCATGTCTCTACAAACAACACTGTTAGTTGAACAAGACCCAAGCCTATCACTTTAGCTGATTCCAAACAAAGCTATTCTGAGTACACTGCAATAGCATACAGCTAAATACAACAACAAACAAAAAAAACCTACACACTACATCTTTTTCACTTAAGAGACTCAATGCTCTATGAAAAACCACCAAGTTAATACTGCACCACCAGAAAAAACACAATACAATATCTAGCTTCAGTCAGTTGAGCATGAGAATCTTAATCTCAGGGTCATGGGCACTAATTGTAAAAGGAATTAAACACTTCGGGTAGCCCATATAGAACACGCACAATCCAGGCATTTTACTAACAAGCTATAAGCCTAGATTGGGCAGGTTTAGAGCTATACTAACCTATTTCCCAGCCATAATGTCCCTTGTTACATACTGTTTTTCCAGGTCACGTGCTCAGAGTCCATCTCCTCACATGGTGGCTTCCTTCTCCCTTGTTCCCCATTTCCTCTCTCTTGAGACCTTCCACTCTTTCCTTAAGTCCCACCTTTCTCACTCTACTGCCCAATCACACACTCTATTCATGTACTGACCAGTTTTACCAGCAAGGTTCACACAGCGTCACCTGGGATACTTGAGGGTCTGCTCTTCAGGGGAAACTCTTGAAACCCTGGGAAGCATTTAAATACAAGCATTACCAGACAAACCCCAACAACAACTGTTCCCTATCTGACCAATAAACATTGACACCTTTACGTAATACACAACCTCTACAATTATTTTCAGATCCTAGCACCCATAGCTGTGGCTTTTGGTACAATGTATATGTCACATTCTTACAAACTCAAGACAGGAAGTGAGCAGATTAGCCAATGTTTCTCCAACAGTCCACATCTAATCTGTAACAAATTAAGGACTGTCAGTAATAGACCAACAGAGAAAACCACTAAACAAAATCAAGGGTCAAAATATACTATATTCCAAATTACAACCATGAATTAAGCTTTAAAAGGAAGTCACATGACCTTCATATTTGAAGGACTTTTAAAGTAAGAGTCTCATTTGGAAATTACACAAAGTTCACCTTGAAAGTAAATTAACTGAGCATGGTCCATGTAACTCCAGTGCCCTCCCCTGAGAGGCAGCACCATAATTTTCCTCTTCACTGGGCTAGCTGTGTTCCACGGTGGAGGGGTTCTCCACCAGAGGAGTGAGCTACTCCATGTGAGATTCATTGAAATGCAGGGGTAAACTGTCCTCACTGGGGGATAAATGAGACAGGCACATAAAGAGAGAATGTGAAAGAATGGTTAGAATCAGAGGCCAGGACACAAGACAGTGAAAAAGGAATCACTGAGAATAAGTCTATGACTAATACAGTTTTAAAATGTTGCTTGGTGGAATGAAAAGGAAAGTTGCTAACAGGATAGAAAACATCTGCATCCTGGGAATCTAGGAAGGGGTAGAAGGCCCCAACCACGTGCAGAGGTCAGATAAGTCTGAATGACATAAACAGCTCACAAAAAAATCACAGATGGATCATATGCCCTGGTTACATTGACCTAATTTTTGAATATAAGGAACAAGAAATCAGTTTCCAAAAAGCACTAAAGTTGCCTCATCTAACATTAAAAGTCAAAATATTAAATCTGATTTTTATAAAGCTAGTATGTAGAAGTCAAAGATACTAACTTGTAAACTGATTCTTCTACGACATTTAATTTTGGTGCTATGTCTAATAATGATCCATAGAATGAGATATTGGGAAATGTAGAAGAAAGGCATGGGAAAACAATTTCTAGACACAGGATTGGCTATAAACTTACTAAAATATGATCTAGTCATTTAATGTATAGCAAATATTCTTAGAGGATCCAAAGGGGGTAAAAAAAATCTTAAGTTATTCATAAAAATGAATGTCATAAAGTTAAGGCAATAATACAGTATCAAGGTATTATAACCACTGTTTCTAAGGAAAGGAAAATCATGTTTTGTTAGTTTTCAGTAACAAGTGTAACTTAAACATTTCCTCTAATATTTGGCTTCTGGTGCACCAGAACTAAAATGAAGGAGATATGAATTATAAAAAGATATTAAATATTATATAAGTCCAGTGGCTACAAAGATGCAGATAATTAGGTAAACAAAGAAAATACTCTGTTGAAAAACCATGTATGACCAGACAGTGATGGAAAGAAAGGAAATTAGTTTCCTGCTTCTTACAAAGAACAAGTGCCGACTAAGGTCAAAATTTAGACACAGATTGCTAAAACAAGCAGCTGACATAGACTCTACCCACCAGACTGAGCAACCAAGGGACTTAGAAACACTACCAAACATGCACATCTGGATTTTTTTTTCAATTTTGTCAGATGTTCACTAAGTATTTGCTTAGTGTTTAACATGTGAGAAGTACTGTATACTTCCTTCAGCCACACATTTCTTGCTTTCTAGAAATTTTTAAATCTTCTATCATTTTAGTAATACAAATACAGAACGTAAAAGCAAACTGCTACAAAGGTATGTTTAAGAAACTAACCATAGACAATGAAACAATGATTCAACAAGTTCCGGAATTTACGCTATTATCTACTGACACAAATCACTAAGTCTCAAATTTTTCTGAAAACATTGAACAGGTAATAAAAGCGCTAGAAAACTTAAAAAACTGATATACATATAAAATATAAATGTATGCCTACAATTACCCTTCCCAATGCATACTGTGTAAGCAGATAATTGTAACCAAGAAAGACTAATTCCAGAAAAGAAATCCAGATGACTAGACTCTGTTTTGCCTCATCAGGGTCTTTTGTAAAATAATCCCAGTGTTTTTTATCTGACAAAACAGGGAACAGAAGTAACTGGGGTAAATCCAATGTCTAGATCATTCCGACTGGACTATATGTCTTTCATCTAGTTAATGTTTTTCTAAAGAATGTTTTTTTTTTTAAAATGCTTGTGGTTTTATAATTATACCACAAGGAAACCAATGAGAAAGACTTGCAAATTTCTTTGGAATTATAATGCAGTGTAGTAAAAACAGATGAAGTTCTTACTATTATAAAAAGACTGGTTTTCTAAGACAGCGATGAAAATACTTCCTTTAAGAAACAAGTTCACTCAAATGAGGCATTTCATAATCCTGGCATTTAGATTCTGGTTTCAATAGAGGTTGTGTACTTCTTCAAATCAGGTTTTCCCTGCTCTCTACCCTTCCCTTGAAAATACTATTCTCCTAGTGCATCTCCCAAAAGTTGGGATTAGGTACCACTGTGGCTACCTTTAATTTTAAATTCTTAAAAATACTGAAGAACATAAACTTCGGTGTCTTTTCTGTGACACAAGCCAAATGGCTAACATCGAAGCAAGAATACTCAATAAAATTCTTGCAAACTGAATCCCAAAACACACCACAATGATCATTCCTTAATTCAGGGATTGTTCGATATATGGACATCCTTCAAAGTAATCTACTATATGAACAAACTCAAAAGAAAAAAGAAACCACATGATCATCTCATTTGATACTGAGAAAGCATTTGAAAAAAATTCAATCCCCATCATGTTAAAAGTTTTGGAAACCTCAGGAATCTAAGGCCCATACCTCAACATAGTAAAAACAATATACAGCAAACCAGTAGCCAACATCAAACTAAATGGAGGCAGTCCCACTAAAATCAGAAACTAAACAAGGCTGCCTACTCTCCCCTACCTGTTCAATAGAGTGCAGAAGTCCTGGCCAGAAAAATTGGACAGCAAAAGGAAATCAAAGGGATAAAATTAGAAAGGAAGAAGTCAAAATATCACTATTTGCAGATGATATGATAGTATACATAAGTGACCCCAAAAAAACACCAGAGAATTCCTACAGCTGATAAACACCTTCAGCAAAGTGACTGGACATAAAATTAACAAGCAATAGGTAGCTTTCCTCTATTCAAAGGATAAAAAGCCTGAGAAAAAAATTAGGAAAATGATAACTGTAGGGAGCCGTATTGGATTTGGGCCTGGCCGTTCTTGTGACTGTATAGTACAGAGTGGCTACTCACCTCTAGGATGACTGCCATAAAATCATGAGATTATTTGACAAAAGCCTCTCCCAATATGTTGATGGCACAGGAAGACTCCGAGAACAACCACAGAATGTCCCCCTCCCCTCAATCACAAACTGCTCTAGCCTGAGCAAACACGAGATATCCCTGCCAGATGATCTCCTCACCCCATTCTCCCTACGTGAGAGCATGGACTTTTCCCAGGGTCTTGGTGCCTACACAAGATAAGTTACAACTCCGCTAATGACTGTGAATTTTGGGGCTCCGCAATTGTTGGTGCCCAGATGTCCTGTGAAGGCAGTTAAGCCCTAAATCTTTTAGCTAACAACTGACAAGATACTTCTGTCCGTGTGCTCACCCTGCATTCCATCCCCTTGTATAAAAGAAAGAACCTGCATCAATTAAATGAGACCTTGACAACAGAACCTTGCTTGGTCTCCTTTCCATCTCCACCCTCTTGAACCTCAGGTAGCGCCTCTTCGGGACAATGAATAACTGTACATGCTGGACGGGTCATGTGGTGCCTGAACAGGCACCCCCCAAAGCACGGCCAACTACAGGACTACAGAGACAGGAGATCCGCGGAAAAATTGAGGACACTTTAGGCCGCATCGCTCATGCGTCACTGGAGAGGGAGGTAAGACAGGGCCCCCCAATAAATTGTCGTCCAATTGTCATGGGGAAGAAATTGTTTTAGGAAGCTTGTTTCATAGGAGAAATCAAGCATTCACTAAGGGAGAGAAGAATAAGAGTTAAGAAAAAAAGAATTATTTAAATTTTTTTCATTTCGTGTAAGAAGTTCGTCCATGGGTCGTAAGCCATGGACAAGATATGCGCCCCACAACATGGAATAAGGTGAAATGAGAATTCAATAGTTTGCAAAAACAGGACCCTGAGTCCGTACCTCGCCCTGGCCCTCCGTGGTGATCCCCATGCCCGATGATGTTTGCCCCAAAGACACAGCTCGATCTTTGTACCTTTCCCTTCCCTGAACAGCAGAGGTTCCCTGCTCTTTAGAGGCACTGCAGGAACCCCTTTTGGCTTTCCCACTTCTAAAAAGACAATTTGACAAAGATCCCTCATTGGAGAGTTCTTTTGAAGAGGCTGCCAACACTGGGGCTGCCAGGGGAGGGGCAGCCACATCCAGCCCTCTGCCACCTGCCTGCACTCAGAGACTCTCACAGGAGGCTGCTGCTGCTGCTACTGCCTGGGGAGAGGTAGCACCATCTGCCTGCCCTCAGAGACTCACACAGCACTAGTCCTGCCAGTCTACCCCTGCTGGCCCTCGTTTATCACCTTGACAAAAAATAAAAAAAGGTAAACTGTTTCAGGATATGTCCTGTCTTTCTAGTTCACACTGGAAAAAATGTCTAGTACTGGTTCTGGGTCCCTTCGAAAAATATCAGTGTCCCTTCAACACATGTAGTTCTCTTCTCTTGTGTGTTTGTCTCTTGGCACACCAAGCTGTCTGTCCATCAATGAGTGTCAGTTTATGTCCATGTTTTCTTTGTTTAAATGTTACTCGTGTTTCTTGTTCAAAAGAGAATGTTAGGTGTTTGTCTCTTGATTCAGCTTTAACTCAAGTCTAAGAGGTTAAAATTAAAGATTAAAAAAAAAAAAAAAAAACAAAAAAACACAGGCATTTAGGGCCCTACACCTAAAATAGTTTAGCTCAGTTAAAGACTTGCTGGAAGCTGATTTTTAGGCTGCTCCTAGAAAGGGTGTAGGCAGCTCATTCACTTCAAGAAGTTCCATTGCTTCTCCTAGAAAAATCTGTGTTTGTGGAGCTCAAAAGGTGGCAATGTTCCCATCTCTTAAAATTACATCTTAAAAAAGCAAAAAATTAACTAGTTTAAATATATAAGATGTGTGGATACTTCATGTCTGTTTTTGACTGATTTTAAAAGGTATAAATACGCTCTGCATTTCTTGGTGGTAAATTATTTGCTTATAAGTAATTGGGTATGATTCAAAAATTGCAATATTAGTAACATTTTTTTTAAACTAGTAACTTTGTTAATGTCACTCTAAACAAGAACACGTGGCATAAACTAACCCAAGGAAACAGGTTTCTAGGATACCTGTGAATTGGGTTATAGTATATGTAATAAAATAAGATTTAAGACAGTATTGCTGCACTGCAGTGTGTTTGTGTGCAGGAAACTAGCAGCCAAACTTCGTAGCATGAAGTTGATGTGCTCCGATACACACTATGTTTTGATTTTGGAGAGACTAGATTGTTTAGGGGATAAGTTTTGCTTTCTAAACTTTTTCAAGAGTTCATTGATAGGCAAATTAAAATGTCTGAGAAAGTGTTAATAGCTGCTAATGCTAGAATGCTTTTGGTAAAAATGGGGATGCAGGCTCTTCCTACTGGAAGAAGACTTGGCCTTTCAAATGCTTATATTGTGTGCAAGCTATAAAAGCTGAAAGATCTGAGTTAGCCTTATGGGAGTCCTTTTATATAGACTGGGTAACTATGTTACACAACAAATGTTTAACTGTGTTTACCTGCATAATCAAGGTCTGGGAAATTAAAATAAAGACTAAATTAAAGCTCACTGCAATTACCCCTAGAAAGGAAAAACTGATCTAAGATATTTTTAATTGGCAAGCCTGCACACCATTCAGAAAAAAATATTTTAAAATGTAATGTTCATATATGGCGTAATCAGCCTCAGAAAAAAATTTTGGCCACTCAGTAGCTAGTGCAAGCTGGCCCCATTAAGTAAGAATCAAACAGGTAAGAATTATTTCAGCTGTGTGAAGGGTTGAGGCTGTGGAATTTACAGCCTGGTTTATTGCTTCAGTTGCCATTGCAAAGAGTTATCATAGATTTTCAAAGATCATTTCCATATTATTCCTTTGCATATGGCTTGTCTTCTTGTGGTTTTGAAGAGCCCCTTGAGACAATGGGTGTCTTTGGAAACCTTTGCCTCAGAGAATGGCTGATGGTCTTTTATTATTTTACTGCTGCCTCAATGGCAAAAGGCTGAAACTTAAAACCCTCAATGTTTACATGCCAAATAATTGGGTTATCAGTTTTCCTAGCCAGATTGTGGCACAGAAAATTCATAAAGATAATTTACTTTTCAAAATTCATCAGATGTTGGCTGACCAAAAACCTCTCCTTAAGCTCACCACATTAGAACTTAGTTTGCTGTTCTCCAAAGTTGCAAATTCTAGTCTCTCTGCAGTTAACTGAGAGGTGAAAAGTTTTGCAGAGAATATAGAGAAAGCAGTTAGTTAACAGCAGATATTTTATAGAGTATAACCAATTATTGGCTGTTAGTATTTTTTGCATCATACCTACAGCAGTCCTTTTGGCAAAAGAAACCATTAATGTAAATTCATCTTTTAACCTCCTGTTATGAAACCTTTGCTGTGTTAAAACAGAATTGCATGATAAAATCATAAAGATATATATATATATATATGTTTATATATATATATATATATATATATATATATATATATATATATATATATATATATATATATATATTTAAAAGATAATGTCTTAACCTAAAAGAATATCTATTCCTTATTACAAAACAATTAAATAGGTTATTCCTAAGTACTTATATTTGGCCTATTGCATGTGCAAACTTTGTCAGGCAAAATTGACAACTGATAATCATTATCCAAAAGACCAGTTGTTAATCATTTCCCTAATGCATGCTTTTTTATTTTTCTGTAAATTTATGCATACAGCCTATAGACAATGCAATTGCTATATTTATAGATGGTTCATCTATAAAAAATATATATAATTGAATCAAATGTTCATTCTCTTGTGTTTCCCCTTGCTACAGCAGAGATTATTGGATTATGTGCTGTAACCATTGTTTTTAAAAGTTAAAAAATTAGTTAAACTTTAAATTTATATACTGATAGCCAATATATACATAGCTTATAGTTTGCAATTGCTTAAAATTGTTTCATTTTTAGATACTGCTAATTCTTGAGCTTTACAATTGCTTATACAAATACAACTTAATTTAAAAGAACATACTATCCCATACTTAGATATTTAAGAGATACTAGGTTGCCTGGATCCCTTAACAAAGTCAATGCCACCACAAATTTTTATACCAGGTAGATTATAATCTGATTTTTTACCATCAAAATAGTAATGGCCTGAGACAACAATTTTCATATTTCTAGAAAATGTACACGGCAAATTATAAAGATTTGTCCTAAATATCCTCAGTCTCTTATGTTAATCCTCAAAGACTTAATTCTAACCAACTATGGCAAATATTTTTTTTAAATATTAACACCTCTTCAAGCTTTCTAGTTACAATTACTTTAACAAAAAAAAAAAAAAACAACTAAAGATATAATTTTTCATGGCCTATGTTATTTTCCTATGGTTGGTGCTCCAAATCAGACTATAACTGATAATGGAATTAGCTATTACAGTCAAGCATTTGAGATGCTTTGTTGACAAGTTAATATTACCTATATTATTAAAATTCATTATAATTCATTTTACAAATACTGTAAAACTTTAAAACAATATTTTTATAAATTAAAAGGGGAGAGTTACACCCACATATATTTAAATCATACACCTTTCTATTTTAAGTAATTTTAAAATTTAGATGTCAAAAAATGTCTATGGCATCCTTATAAGTTGTAACTGAGAAAACTTATGCCCAAGTAAAATGAAAGGATCCACATACTGGTATCCACATCTGTTCCTGACCGACCTTTGTTTGCCTTTAACCCGGATTGGACAAGCAGCTTTGCCTCAAGTTTTTAGACCTTGTGGGACAGAAAACATGGGGACTGTAAAAACTGATTTAAAAAAAAAATTAGGGGACAGAGATTAAAGGTCATGGCAACATGGAGCTTCCCAAGGACCAGCTAGACGCAGCTGTCAGGAATGACAGGAACAAGAAAAAGAAGGAGCCTTCGAAATAGGAATGCACAGAGAGCTAGGAGATGACCGCAGAGCTGGATGATCTCACGGAGAAGATCCGGAAAGCCCACCAGGAGACCTTTCCCTCACTCTGTCAGCTGGGAAAATACACCACGAATTCCAGCGCTGACCACCTGGTCCGATTGGACTTGGGCTTCTGGGACAAATTCATTGAGCTGGCCACCAAGTGCATTATTAAGATCGTGGAGTTTGCCAAGCGTCTGCCGGGCTTCACAGGCCTGACCATCGCAGACCAGATCACCCTGCTCAAGGCCGCCTCCTTGGACATCTTGATTCTCAGAATTTGTACCAGGTATACCCCGGAGCAAGACACCATGACTTTCTCTGATGGCCTTACACTAAGTCGAACTCAGATGCACAATGCTGGCTTCGGTCCTCTGACTGACCTTGTGTTCACCTTTGCCAACCAGCTCCTGCCTTTGGAAATGGATGACACAGAAACAGACCTTCTCTGTGCCATCTGCTTAATCTGTGGAGACCGCCAGGACGTTGAGGAACCAACAAAAGTAGACAAGCTCCAAGAAACACTGCTGGAAGCACTAAAGATTTACATTAGAAAACGACGGCCCAGCAAGCCCCACATGTTTCCAAAGATCTTAATTAAAATCACAGATCTCTGCAGCATCAGCGCCAAAGGTGCAGAACGTGTAATTACGTTGAAAATGGAGATTCCTGGATCAATGCCACTTCTCATCCAGGAAATGCTGGAGAATTCTGAAGGACATGAACCCTTGACCCCAAATTCAAGTGGCAATACAGCAGAACACAGTCCCAGCGTGTCCCCCAGCTCAGTGGAGAACAGTGGAGTCAGTCAGTCACCACTGCTGCAGTGAGACATTTCCAGCCATTGCAGACATTCCCCAGGACCTTCAGTTCCAGACTGAAAATGCAAGGAAAACATTTTTACTGCTGCTTAGTTTTTGAACTGAAATATGTTAAACTCAAAAAGGACCAAGAAGTTTTCATATGTATCAATATATATTCCTTACTGTGTAACTTGCCTAGAAATACAAACTTTTCCAATTCTGAAAATCAGCCATTTCATGTCACCAGAATCTAGTTTAAAGCTTCTAATTTCCTCTCTGAACAGTCAAGATGCATGGCAAAGACCCAGTTGAGATGATTTAGCCCTGGTTAAGTTTCTGAACACTTTGTACATACAGAAGTACGGCTCTGTTCTTTCTATACTGTAGGTTGGTGCTTTCTTTTGTCTTTCATACTCAATAACCAAGACACCCAAGTTATGGAGCAGAACACTGTATGTCCACTGTACATCTCACTTTCATGAATAACAAGGCCTCACGGTAAGGAACCAGGACCTTTGTACAGTACAGGATAAGACTAAAGACACTGGTTTAAGTAGTGTGGAAGCTTCTTTTTGCTTTTTGATGCTATCAGGCTGCATTCTTTCTTTTATGTTACCCAGATAGAGCATACTACTTCACTGCACTAGCAGAAGAGAATTCTGTATCAGTGTAACTGCCAGTTCAGTTACTCCAATGTCATTGTTCAATTGTTAATGTCACTTTAAATTAAAAGTGGTTTATTCTTTAATGACACAACTACTGAATGGAAAAATGAAGCATTTTTACAGTCATGATAGTATCCAAGGCAAAAACACTGTCCAGTGTTAGTAAGTTTGTTTACCTGTTCACAAGCCATTGGAGAAATATCCCAGGATAATCAATAGGCTAGTCTGCTATCTGGGCCCTAGTAGCCCAGTGTCCTTCTGACTCAGGCCTGCTTCTGGGATTTCCCCCGGTCTTGACGCTTGACGGTATGGGCAGTGGCCTCCTCTGGCCTTGTTCAATCACTATGATGAAGACTGACAGCAGTGGGAGGGCAAGTGAGTGGTTGACAGACTCAAGTGTTGGGTTCTGAGTTCCATGTAAGCACTAGTGGAATTTTTTGGTTTGTCTTTGATATATTAGCAAAAGTCTGTGATGTACCACCGGCTCTGTTTGTACATTGAGATGGTTTAACAGTGCTTTCTATGTTCATATAATGTTTACCTTTTTCCATGGAGTCTCCTGGCAAAGAATAAATATATTTATTTAAAAAAAATTTAGTCAATTACCAAAAAAGGTTATAATGACTTTTCTCTTAATTTTAATGAGACCAGTTCTTCTGACTCAAGCATGGACTGGTTTAGAAATTAACCTAATATTAGAAATAATAGTCTTCATTGGGAGGACAGATTCTGGACATTTTTAAAGACATTTAAAAATTCATAATTGCCATGTGAAGCTATATCTACATTGGATAAAATTGGGACTAAATCCAGACTTTAAATGTTAGGACATGTATTTAAGCTCCTAATCTTTTATTATTTGGTCATGTTAAAAATTGTTTCTTTATTGATACTTATTGTAAGTTGTATTGTACACTTTCCAATTGTGTTAATGTTGAATTGTGATATGTCTGTAATGGAAGTTTATGAACCAGCTTTTGTTCTATTGCCAGTGAGTATTATAAGACCATGATATTCTAAAAGAAAGTTTGCAGAAACTAGAAGTTAGTCAGGCTTTATACAGAAGCAAGAGAGTATTGGGCTTGATTATTGTAGGCATAGTAGCCTTAATTGTATTAATAGCTAATATTATCTGCTTCTGCAATTGTCTTGACAGGAGTTTAGACAGCTAATTTTGTTAAAAGGTTACTAAGTTTCTCAATACTCAAGGGGATTTAGATAGGCATTTAGAACAATGGATTGATATTCTTTATGCTATTCAAGTTATTAGAGAAGTGCTTCAAAGTCTGAGAGTAAGAAGCCATTTCCAGTCATGCTAAGTACCAATAGAGTTGCGTAACTTTTAAGCTTTACATGGATAGTCACATATCGGGAGAGGCTCAACTTCCATAATTTCCTAAAGTAATGTCATTCAGACCTTACTCTTTCGCCCCTGGATTCTTGGGAGGAATGATAAACTGACCCAAGGTAGTCATACTCACTGACGGGCAACTTCCTATAGCCCCTGACCAACCTAAGACACGGAGCCTTGAGGACGACAAGGTAATCCTATGATGGGTAAGGCTTGGGTTCCAGAGGTCAGTCCTAATACAGAGACGGCTACATCCTGTATTACAGGACGATCAAATACTCCTTTGCCCAGTTTCTCCCCAGAGGCCGTAGCAGCCTTTTTTTAAAAAAAAAAAAGGGGGGAGATATAGGGAGCCGTATTGGATTTGGGCCTGGCCATCCTTGTGACTGTATAGCTCAGAGTGGCTACATGACTCTGGGCTGTATAGCCATAGATACTCAGTTCTAGGATGACTGCCATAAAGTCATGATATTGTTTGACAAAAGCCTCTCCCGATATGTTGGCAGCATAGGAAGACCCTGAGAAAAACCATGGAATGATCCCCTCCCCCCAACCACAAACTGCTCTAGCCTGAGCAACCACCAGATATCCCTGCCAGATGATCTCCTCACCCCATTCCCCCTACGTGAGAGCATGGACTTTTCCCAGGGCCTTGGTGCCTACACAAGATAAGTTACAACTCCGTTAATGATTGTGAATTTCGGGGCTCTGCAATTGGTGGTGCCCAGATGTCCCGTGAAAGCAGTTAAGCCCTAAATCTTCTAGCTAATAACTGACAAGATACCTCCAGCTGTGTGCACACCCTAAATTCCATCCCCTTGTATAAAAGAAAGAACCTTTGTCAATTAAATGAGACCTTGACAACAGACCCTTGCTTGGTCTTCTTTCTCTCTCCAACCCTTTGACCCTCAGGTAGCGCCTTTTCAGGACTCTGAATAACTGGACCTGCTGTATGGGTCAGACAACCTTCCCAATAGTCACAAACAATATGAAATACCTTGGTGTGACCCTATCCAAGCAAGTGAAAAATCTGTATGACAAGAACTTCAAGTTTCTGAAGAAAGAAATTAAAGAAGATCTCACTAGATGGAAAGATGTTTCATGCTCATGGATTAGAAAAATTAACATAGTAAAAATGGCCATCTTTCCAAAGTAATCTACATATTCAATGCAATCCCTATCAAAATTCCAACTCAATTCTTTACAGAGTTAGAAAGACTAATTTGCAAATTTATTTGTAATGACAAAAACACCCCGATAGTGAAAACTATTCTCAACAATAAAAGAACTTCCAGAGGAATCTCCATCACTAACCTCAAGCTGTATTACAGATCAATTATGATTAAAAAAAAAAACCATGGTGTTTTTACAGAGACAGGCGGGTAGATCTATAGAACAGAATTGAAGACCCAGAAATGAACCCACGCACCTATGGTCACTTGATCTTTCACAAAGGAGCTAAAACCATTGAATGCAAAAAGGACAGCATCCTCAACAAATAGTGCTGGTTCAAGTGGAAATCAGCATGCAGAAGAATGCAATTTGATCCTTTCTTATTCTCTTGAACAAAGCACAAGTCCAAGCAGATCAAACATCTCCACATATAACCAGGTACACTGTATGGACTAATAGAAGAGAAAGAAGGGAAAAACTTAAAACAATAGGTACAGGGTAAATTTCCTAATTCGAATACCAATACCTTATGCTCTGAGTAGCTGCAAATGGAACCTCAGTTGCAAAGATTGTTAAGGCTAAGGACACTGTCAAGAGGACAAAACTGCAAACACCAGTTGGACCTTTTACCATTCCTACATCTTACAGATGGCTAATATTCAATATATATGAAGAACTCAAGACGTTAGACTCCAAAGAATCAAATAATCCTATTAAAAAATGGAGAAAGAGATAGACAAAGAATTCCCAACTGAAGAATATAGAATGGCTGAGAAGCACCTAAAGAAATGTTCAACATCTGTATTCATCAGGGAAATGCAAATCAAAACAACCATGAGAATTCACCTCACACCCATCAGAATGACTAACATTAAAACTCAGGTGACAACAGATGCTGGTGAGGATGTAGAAAAAGAGGAAAACTTCTCCATTGTTGGTGGGATTGCAAGGTGGTATGACCACTCTGGTTATCAGTCTGGAACTCCTCAGATAAATGGACACAGTACTACTCAAAAACCCAGATATACCAATCCTAGGCATATAAGGAAAAGATACTCCAATATATAACAGAGATACATACCCCACTATGTTCATAGCAGCCTTGTTTGTAATAGCCAGAAGGTGGAAAAAACCCATATGTCCTTCAACATAGGAATGGATACAGAAAATGTGATACATTTACCCAATAGAGTACTACTCAGTTATTAAAAACAATGACTTTATGTAATTCTTAGGTAAGTGGATGGAACTAAAAAATATCATCCTGAGTGAGGTAACCCATCCACAACAAAACACACATGGTATGCACTCACTTAAAAATGGATATTAACCCAAACACTCAGATTACACAAGAAACAGTTCACAGACCACATGAAGCTCAAGAAGTTGGGAGACCAAAAAGTGATGCTTCAGTTCTTCTTAGAAGGGTGAACAAAATACCCACAAGAGGAAATCCAGAGACCAAATTTGGAGCAGAGACTGAAGAAAACGCCATCCAGAGACTGAGGGGATCCATCCTATATACAGTCACCAAACTCACACAATAATGTAAATGCCAAAAAGTGCACGCTGACAGGTCCCTGATATAGCTGTCTCCTGAGAGGCTCTGCCAGAGCCTGAGAAATACACACATGAGGTGCTCTCAACCAACCACTGGGCTGAGAATGGTGTCCCCAATGGAGGAGTTAAAAAAAGGAGTGAAGGAGCTGAAGGGGTTTGCAACCCCACAGGAAGAACAATACTATCAATCAACAAGAACCTCTAGAGCTCCCAGAGACTAAACCACCTACCAAAGAATTCACATGGAGGGAACCATGGTTGCAGCAATATATGTAGCACAGGATGCCCTTATCAGGCATCAAGGAGATGAGTGGTTTTTGGCCTGTGAACGTTCAATATGCCAGTGTAGGGGAATGCCAGGATATGGAAATGCCTGGGAGTTGGTGGTTGGGGAAAACACTTTAATGGGGGAAAGTGGATGGGAGGTGGGAAATGGGGATTGAAGGGGGGAAACTTGGAAAGGGGATAACATTTGAAATATAAGTAAAGAAAATATCCAATAAAAATGAAATGTAAATATAAGAAATATTCAAAAAATTTAATAAATAAATAATAGGTGAGAAATTAAACAATAGTAATTCATTTGACTACTCATTTAAGAGCACCTTATACTTACCATGGTTTCTGCAGTGAAGAGCCAATAAGTAAATCCTTACTGATGGTGTAATAAAGAGGGTAGACAAGTACGACACTGAGAAAGAGGCAAAAAATATGGATATATATCAGAAGTGCAGCACTCGCCTATCATTCAAAAGGCTGTGGGTTTGGTGTCAGTGCTGAAGGAACAACACAATACTATGCAAACCCAAATTGTCCAAAGGTGAAGAAGACACCCCCCAAGTAGTGGAAGTTAGTGAAGTATCAGAAGAGAACAAAATTTACAAAGATCTGCTACTTCTTGCCAAATGGGAGTCTGTTCCCTCTGAGAGCAATCTGTCTTTAGCCTCAAAACACAATACAAATATGGTGGATCATGCCTGTTTTTCAGAAAACTGAGACTGGAGGAGAGCCAAAAGTTTGAGGCAAGGTTAGGCTACATGGGGCGGGGGTCCAGTTCAAGGCCAGCAAAGGCCACAGAATAAGAAATTATCTTTTTTATGAGAGAGGAGAGCAATGCAAATGAACTCAAGGTGAAGATTTTCAGCTACATAAGCAATGGGGCTTCCTTAAGCACAGAGCTATCAACATGTGTCCCTGCTACTTGACAACTTCTACTGTAAGGCCAAATACAAGGCAAGTGATAGAGACAAACACTAAACACATTTATCAGCACTTGCATTGATACTCGTTGCCCTAATCAGGGTTATTATCACTGTGATGAAACACTGACTAGAATCAAGTTGCAGAGAAAAGAGCTTATTTGCCTTATACTTCCACTTCATAATCCACCATTGAAGGAACTTGGGACAAGAAGTCAAACAGGACAGCAAGCTAGAAGCAGGAGCTGATGCAGAGGTCAGTGAGTACTTCTGCTTACTGGCTTCCTCAGCTTGTTTTTTTAAACAGCCCAGGACCAGCAGGCTGGGGTGGCCACACCCAAACAGCCTGAGCCCTCCTGTTATCAGTCACTAAAAAAAATACCCTATAAGCTTGATTGCAGTCTGAACTTATGAGGAGACATTTTCTCAACCGAGGTCTGTTCTGGATGATGACCATAGCTTATGTTGAGGTGACATAAACCTGGATATCACACTCAGTTATACACATTCATATTTCACTGAGACAAACAAGAATCTGGCTTCACATACTCAAA
The DNA here is from genome assembly GCF_963924665.1 of Micromys minutus. Taxonomy (NCBI): domain Eukaryota; kingdom Metazoa; phylum Chordata; class Mammalia; order Rodentia; family Muridae; genus Micromys; species Micromys minutus. The sequence continues at coordinate 494,246 of NW_027667191.1, read as the reverse complement.
TGTTATAAATGAAATATATTAAATTTCCATTAACTTTACATGTAATTGGGTAGTCACAAGTGTTTCAAGCACCCAGGTCTAACACAGAGAGAACCTGTTTCAAATTAAAAAACAAAAACAACAAACAAGCAAAATAAAAAAAATGAGGGGGGAGTCAAAGACTGAAATACTTCAGAGCATAAGAGAACATAATACTCTTGCAGAGGACCAGAGTTTGACCAAAGCAAACAGGTCTAGCAGCTCATGGCCACCTCTAACACCAGCTCCAAAGCTCAGGCACACTGTCTACATGCCAGCGCCTTGATTCTCATGTGTGCATACCCATCACCATCAAACAGCTGCCACATACACATGCATATTATTAGAATAAATAGAAAAATATTTAACAGAAAAAATTCTGAAAATTCAGAATCAAACTCGGAACATAAGGATGACAAAATTCTCAAAGACAAAACCATCATTTTACCACACTGATAGCAACAAGAACCATGAAGTATATTGGAATTAACTACAAAACATTTGTAAGATCAGTAATATGGTGTTAAATAGGAAGCCAAGTAAAACTCTATTTTTATAATCTATAATGCATCACGACATAAAAGCTTAAATTTCTGAAAATCCATAACAATCACCAAAAAAGAAACAGTTTACCAATGTCTCTGTGGTCTTATCTACAGAAAGGTGTTCCATTCAAAGAGACTGGTCTGTTTATTTAAATAAAACTATCTCACAGGAGGAGGGCAATAACCTGACAGAATAGTCCAAAAAATAATGAGCCTTTTGCTTCCTGTTCCAAGCAGCCATTGCAATTAGAATGTGTCCTCTTTACTATGTTGACTTATTAGGAAGCAATGTCTCTGCATTGACAAGTTGTCAATTATAAAGTTAGATTGTAAGCAAAAGCGAACTTGTTTTGAGGTGACTTGGTTTAATAAGCTGATTCCATGGTGCTTGCTCATCTCAGGTAAAGTGAGAAACAGTTTCTTAAACTCAATATACAGAATTAATCAACCTACAGCTTCACTGTATTCTGCAACATTAACAGAAAAACTATCAATAATGATTTAAAAAACTGAAGTTTAAAAATGAATAAGGCATGAACTCATAAATCTAAACACACTTATGCCCATTATTTGGAGAATGTCCTTAAAAATTTTTCTGATTTATCACAGTATTCTACCCTGCCAGTTAAGTGTGAAAAACCAAATTGGATGACACTTAGAATCCCTTTGAAAATTATACAAAACATAATGTTACTTGAAGCAAGCATCCAACCTCTAGGTAAAAACATCATGGCAAGAATTTACTAATGAAAGATCTCAGCTCAAATCCCACTTAAAGAACTAACACATTAGTTCTGATACAGGGTATGTTCAAGAGCAGTGGGCCTCACATCTCTTCATCTGTATCTTCACAAGGAATGTGACTGAATAGTCCTCAGACAATTCCCATATGGGGCCATACATGGATATGAAGTAGAGATGCGACCAGAGTACAGAGACCTGGAGTTAAATATAGCAAGTGAGAAGGGTTCCATTCTTCAAACCTATCTTTAACAGTCCTTTTTCTTATTTAAGTTCTGAATAAAGAGTTTCCTTGAGGGTTTAAAAATAAAACATTTTGAAAAAAATTACTGTCTTATACTAATCAGCTAAAAATAAGTCTTAGATTTCTCAGTTCTTACTTCTGGTTCCCATGTGACTCTATAAAGGGAACAGAAATGTCTCAACTACTAAAAGGTTCTATAAGCTAAAACTATATGGACATATTCAGGTAAAAATATTAAAGGCCAGCCAAATCAGTGACTCTAAAATATTACTATGGACTGTCCCATTCTACGCAGCATAACAGGTAGCCAGGTATATAGCAGCATGGATTTCAAATGTTTACAGTAGGCTTCTTACAGCATGACTAAAGCACGTGTCCTCCATGCTTGCTACAGCAGTAGCAGCTCATTCTGGACTTCAATTTTCATGTTAAGACGCTGTTCACACCCCATCAAAAAACTTCCCTCTGTTTGCTTTCTGTGGTTACTGGTAAGTTCTACTTACTTTTGCTTACTTTTGTTTAGTTTTCTGACATAGTGTCTCTATAGCCGAGGATGGCCTAAACCTCACAGCTATCCTACTGACTCAGCCTGAGTCCTGGCATTGGCAACCACATATGATTCTTAATTTTAATATTTATCAAATAAGCAATCTTCATTAGGATCAATCAGTTTGTACAAAATTGGCATTTCAAAAATTTATTAAAAAAATTACAAATACCATAAATTATAAACAGTACATCACACACTGGCAGAACTCTCCCAAACACAGTAATTCCTAATCAATATGACATCTGTAACTTCTAAATATATGGACTATTAATAAATGAAACCGAAGCTTGATGGTATACACCTGTAATTTCTACACTCAGAAGACTGCAGCTGAAGGATTATAACCAGTTTGGGCTACTGAGTAGTAGTAATGGTGATGGGGTGGGGAGGAGACATAGGAAGAGCAAGCCAGGTACAGTAAGTCATACCTGTAATCACAGCACTCAGGAAGCTAAGGCAAGAAGATTCTGAGTACAAGCCAACAGAGGCTACCTAGTTATGTAGCCAGACCCTATCCCAAAATAACCAGTAGCCAAAACAAGCAAGTGCAACTGCCTTTGACAGACTCTTAATCAGTCTCATCACTGTACTCATATCCAGATGTAAAGTGCTACCTTACCTTCACTTAATAGTTATAAGAATATTTGTTAGGTAAAACAAATATACAGTGAGTTAACTGGTGGTGCACATTTTAGTCATATGATATAACTCACAATGTGACACGAATGCAGGGAAAGCAGCCTGTGCCTGCTCTAGGATAAGGTAAAATGAACTTGGTTCAGGCCCATTTCTAGCTCTCTTCTCAGTAGCTTTTTCCTTACCTAAGCCATCAGTTTTCTCCTCATGCTTTTACTTACAACTTAAGACCATAGTAAAGTGGAATCCAGGGACATCTGTATTTAAAGGGGTTTCTCCATAAGAAACCAATGGGACATTCTATTGGTTTGAATGACAAGAGCTTGTGACACTGTGATATCACTTGCAAAAGAAGGTGGACCATTAGCTTACACCATACTAAATATTAATTTGAACTAGATTTTAAGGGGTTGGGAATTTAGCTCCGTAGTAAAGTGCTTGCCTAGAAAACCCTAGGTTCGGTCTACAGCCCTGAAAAGAAAAAGAAAAAAAGAAAAAAGACAAAATCGATTTTTAAATGAACTTAAACATAAGACCAAAACTATTAAACTCTAAAAAGAGAAAATAAGTGAATATTTTGACAGTGGATTTGGCAATAATTTCTTGGATATGATATGAAAGAATAATAACAACAAAGTAGATAAACTAGAAAATATTCAGATTTAATACTGTGAAAGCAGAACAGAGCCCATGACAGGTATCAACTGGAGCAAAGGAGTAGGCGATGGACTGTGACGTGAACTAATGATATAAGTGCATGAAAATTCTATAATAAATCCCATGATTCTTAATTAAACTTTGGGAGAAAAAGGGAAACTAGAGCTGAAGAGATGGTTCAGCAGTTAAGAACATTTGCTTCTCTTGCCCAAGACCAAGGTTTAGTATCCAGCATCCACAAAGCAACTTGGACCCATCAGCAACTCCAATTTTAGGACATCCAGTAACATTTTCTGCCATCTACATGCACACTGTAAACATACATACATGTAGCCAAACACTCATATGCTGAATTAATAGTTATCACTACTCAAATCACCCTGCCAGTGGCAACAGCACACAATCTTCACCACCCACCAAAATGCTCTGGATTCACGAATTAAACACACACACACACACACACACACACACACACACACACAGCCTTCAATTTAATAATCTTTAAAAGGACAATGGCAAGGCACATCCAAACCTCCTAAAAACTAACAGTGTCCCCTCCAATATTCCTGAATTATTACTTATTAAAACCTATATCCCATCCTGGCAGTCATGGACACAGGCCTGCAGCCCTCCTGCGCCATGCTTTCGGACTCTTACATGTTTGCTGCATCTCTGCCTCTCTGTCCTACACTTCACAGGCCAGGACCTTCTCTTTCCCTGGCAATGTTGATTCCCTTCTCCTGTGGTTCCCTTGCCTGGAAAACCTAAAATCCTGCCTCTGTTTCCCTGTCCAGCCATTAGAGGCTAACAACTTTATTTACCAATTAGAGCCAACTAGGGGTAGGGAATCTAAGAGACTTACAGGCAGGTGTGCAGTTCCATGTAATTTTAGGAGACAAATTAACACAAACAGTATTACAACCAATCCACAACACTCATACACATGAAAAATTTACGTTAAAACTGCATCAAATCACATAGTAGCGAAAAGATAACCTACAAAATGGAAGAAAATTGTGAAATCATATATTCCATAAGAGATTAAATATAAACTACTAAAAACAAATTTTATCATTAATAAAAAAGTAATCTAATTAAGACAGATGTGATGTATGGATCATGAAAACAAGCTGTCAGTTACCAATCATACAAAACCCCAAGGAGATGCCTCATCCCAAATGAATGGCCACAAGGGTTCAGGGTGTCGGAGAGAGTCTAAGTATTGAATCCAGGGTCATGTGTACCGTAGGCAAGTGCTCTACAACTTAGCTAAATCTTCAGCCCTTGGTTTCCTTGAGTCAGAGTCTATGTAACCCAGATATCCGAGAGTTCCTGATCTTCTGCTTTCATCTCCCAAGAGAGAAAATAGGTGAGAACATACTTCTACTGTGGGGAAGAGCATGGTAGAAATCCAAAGCATTACAGCAGCATTACATTATCTAAGTCCACTAATAAGTATATACCCAAACTCAAGGTATATGTGGTTCTCCGTGAAAATGTGTCGAATTGGTTCCCCGGGTCTCTGATCTGGAAGGAAATGGACAAAGTTTTAACCACTCTTATAAGGGAAACAGGAAGGTTTGGGTGGATAATACAAGACTGGTAGCCGGGGTTTTGGGTCTCATCTGCTACCATGGCAGCACCTATGCCAGTGGCAGACGCAGCAGCAGCAAGCTTCGCTGATGTCATGAGCCTGACTTACAGGCCAGTCCAAAGAACAGTGAAAAAAGATTCTGATGAAGGGTCCTGGAGAGAAAACTCTTTTCCATGTATTACAGCTCAGTCAAACAGACACTCATATTAGGATAGGAAACTTACACTTTTTTAGGAGTGTAATTTAATAAAGCATTTTATAAAAATTACACAAAAGCAATTTACAAAGGCATGTTTGGCACTCAGGAATGGTTAAATAAATGGAGTACAAACCCACAGGCCTGATACTGAGAATGTCTGTCCTGTTATTTTTTCTTTTCTTCACATTTCCTACATCTTTAATAGGGTACAGAGTTGGCAACTGTAAATTATATTTCCTAGGTGCTGCTTAATTCAACAATATTCATGTGACTAAGTTGTGGCCAGTAACATAGAACAAAGACCACAGGCAAAATATCTGCCATATCTTTATTTTTTTCCCTTCTAGTACTGAGAGTCAAATTCCTATATTTTTAAAGAAAATTGCTTATTAAATATCAAGAATGAATTTTAAAGTGTAAATGCCTAGTGTTGTAAATTGTCTTATTTTGGCTCCCAGAAAGCCATGCTTCCAGATCTGAGGGTTCCTGAGGGCTTCAACTGATAAGAGTTGCCTTGTAGCCAATGGCCCAATGGCTGACAAAAAGACAGAAAGACAGGGAAAGGGACTGGGAGAGAGTGGAGAAAGAATAGAATCACCATGACCCAGAGTTAGAAGAACTGGATTCAGGAGCTCTAGGAAAGAGAGCATCCTACAATGTAGGTAGAAGGGAAGAGGACCCTATTGGAGGAGTGGGGATTTTCGCAGAAGATAATACAAATTTAAAAGGTGTTTGACCAGGGATACCAGAGGGAAATGTATGCTGGCTGTTGGGAGGATAAGAATTGTCCAGCCATTGAGCTTAATCAAGACATATCAGAATTAGTTGGTGCGTATGCGAGCTCGGGAAAGTGAGAGCACGTGTGAGTTTCACTCGCAAATCCACAGATCTTGGGTGGGTACCATGACTGCACTACAGAAGCCAAAGCAGTTTAACTAATTCACGGCTACAATCTGGTATAATGAGGACCCAAGTGAGGTTCCCATGAACCTGGGCATGGGGTGTACACAGCCCAGCCAGCCAATGCACAGTTTATTCAGAGATTCAACTTTTAAAGGCGAAACGGGATAAAAACTTGCAGTTTCTAGTTCTTGCCAGCTGCTGTTTCCCTAATAATAGCATATCTTGGTTCAAAGTGACCCAAACCTCCTGCAGACTGAGACATCTGTCAGCAGTCTATCTTTTAGCTGTGACTTCCAGCATCAGAGAAGAACCACAAGGGGGGAGGAAGATGAAGGGAGGAAGATGCCACTGTAGGTTACGTTATTCATGAAATAATAACCATGTGGACTGGTTAATTGGAGTTAAGAGCAGCTCAGACAAAGCAACGGAAATTATATAGTGAGATTATTGGCTGGGAAATAGACATAATAGTCAGAGGATCAATATCTGTCCAGCTCTTGTGCTAATTAAGGCTTATTGTAAATATGAAGGTTGTGTGTGTCTTTTATCTTGAATGTAAATGGTCAAAGGCAGGTTTGAAATCCCAAGTTGAGAGAAAATAATTTTTACAACATACATATAAACAACTCTACCCCCACACACAAAACTAATAAACATAATTTTTTTAAAGTTGGTTAAAGCACTTGCCATCAAAAATTAGTATCTAAATTTTATCAACAGAACATATGTTGTAGGAGTATGACCTCCCCACTCACTGTCCTCTAACTTCCATATATACACACTAATACATACACACACACATACAGAGTAAATTAGTGTAAATGTATATTTTTTTTCACATCATCACTTTTTGGCCCAGACCCACTTTTGTCTTTGGTTTACTTAGCTCCCTTTCTCACATCTACCTCTCCTCCTCTCACGTCTGTCATGCTTGCAAGTGTGTTTCTCCTCCTGTAATATTCATGTTTAAATCTATACTAAACTCTTTATAAGCTACAGTTCTGGTGACCAGACAGATAGTCCCCAGGGTAAAACAAACTTGCTATGCAATCATGAGGCCTGCAGTTTAAATCCTAGCATCCTGAAAACAGCAGTGACTACAGCTTCCAGGACTCAGACAACATCTTTTTAGACACAAATGATGAAAAACAGCCAGTAATTTGGAGGAACATACATGTACAAACATATGGCAAAAATTGGAAATCTTTGTCCTTTTAAAATGTAGCTCACAGAAGAGCTAGGACCTGGGTCATGAATCTAAGGGAAGTAAGTAAAAATCACTGTTCCTTATGTACCATGTGACCTAACCAAATACTATTATCTCTACAAATATGTTTCTTTCTCAGTGTGTCTAATTTAAGTGGTGCTTTTAAATATTAAATGCAAAATCACTTAGCAAAGTGTCTTTGAATGTAGTCCATATGGAGTAATTTACCAATAATGATTAAATTTTGGAATAAATGTTAAAAACACAAGCAGTGTTTCATGTTCATTTTTAAGTGTCAGGCACAAGGCTTAGAATCCTATGACTTAAAGTTGAGATGAAGGTATAAGAGGAATTACAAAAAGCCATTTTGTCAAGGACAAATGCTAAGTAAATATACCTAGTATTACCAAAATATAATTACCATAAACAGAGTCTTAAGATTGTGAGAATAACTCGACTCATTACTTCACAGATTTTATTATTACAAAGATATGGTTTCATTTTCATAAATGATAAAGGAAGAAACAACAGATTCGGAAAAAGAAAGCAAAAATGCCTATGTTGAATATTTCTAGGTTGCTTTGTGCTCCAACTTGAGAAGTAAAATGCAACATATAGAAAAAAACTCCTTGTACAAAATGGTAGAAAACATCACACTAAAGATAACCAGATGACTCACCTTCCTGAACATTTCAATAAACTAGACGGCCCTGAAATCTAGCAAAAAGCCCCAGTAAGTTCTTCCATTATCACAGTCATATTTTCAGTAGAGCATCAAAGCAAAACCTAGGAAAGCCATTCAGGTGGCTTTCTCATTCTCAGCAATTTATTTTTATTTTATTCTAGAAACACAGACAAACTACTTCTAAAGTCAAATAAATTTTGATAGACAACAGAATTTCACTCAAAAAAAAAAAAAAAACCAAATACGAACAAATTACTTTTTGATCTAATGACAAATCAAAATATTGTAAGAAGATGAGCAATGGCAACACACCATTAATCTCAGCACTCTGGAGAGAGGTAGGTAGGCAGACCACTTGACTTTGAAACCAAACTGATCTATGGGCTACTCAGAAAAATTTGGGGATTCAAAGAAAAACTCTGCCTCTACAGGAAAGGAAGAAAGAAGGAAAAACATAATTTTTACAGTTTGCTTTGTTTGTTGGTTGGTTGGTAAGGATCAGGCAGATGCTCAGTAGGTAAAGTGCCTCCTCCCCAAGCATGAGAACCTAGGTTCAGATCCTTATCCACATAAGATCTGTGCAGTGCTAAACCTTCCTCTCTAACTCCAACACTTTGACTCAAAAGAGACAGATTCTAGAAGTCATCCAGTACAGCCAAAATGGCAAGCTCCATGTTCAGTGAGAAATTTAGACACAAGAACTAAGGAAAAAAACAACTAGAAGACATCGAACAGACCTCTGGCCTCTAAGCAAATATAGAAAACTCAGACCTATGTTCTTTAGCATGCATTAACTCAATTAACCACTGTAATGCTACGAAGTGGGTAATACTATAGTCATCATATACAGTTGAATGAAATGAAGCACCAGAAATCACTGACAAGTCCAGAATCGTGCAAACAGCAAACAGTAGCAGGCAGGACCTGGACTGAATAAATCAAATGTTCAAATTAACTACAGTATTCACTTAGTTGACAATTTATACAAAGAGTTTATAAGGTTCCAGGCACAGTTCTAAATACTAGAGATAAAATTATGAATAAAGCTAATATAATCTCTACCCTGTAGTTAGGAAGAGCCAAAAAGTCGAATGGGAATAATTGACAAGTAAAAAGTGTATCATAATAAACACAAAAGAGTAAAGGAAAAATATTTAACTTAATACCAAATAAAAGAGTCAAACAACAGGAATTGAGATACCTGCTTCTATTTTAGGAACCAGGAGAAATTCTCTCAATTAAAGAACAGTAATAGAAGAACAACTACCATCAATCAGAAGAGGTGTCCAGCACATCTGTCTGGGTTGGATCCTGAAGCCCAGTAGTGAGAGTCATGGGGAAGGCTAAGGTTAAGTTGGCAGCTGCTCTGACGGCAGGGAGAAGGAGCTTAGATTCAGTTCTGCATGCAATCCAGAGCCATTTGAGGATGTTGAGAACAAAAGGTTCAAACCAAGTTCTTTCTCAAAAGATTATTCTGATTTTTTACATGAGGAACAGCAAGCAAAATAAGGACACCTGCGAGGACACTAATCAAAAAGTCTAAGGAGGATAATACTAGAACTTAACACTTGCATCTGAGCACAGTTTACAAGGAGATGAGGTACTTAAAGAACCTGCACTTCTCTCTCAATTATCACTCTTCTCATGCTCTCAAGCTCTGTTCAAAGAATATTAATTTCTAAAATATCTATTAATATCCACATTAATGTTCCAATTGGCACTGTTGTTACTAAAAAAGAAGTAAAAAGTGTTTTTGGTTGTTTGTGGTTCGATATCCTGTTTAACTTATTCTATGATTTATTTTGGTCTTCATTTATGATGGATCTAACTAAACAACCCCTAACTGGTCGGCACCTCACTGTGTAGATCAGAGATCCTCCTGACTCTGTTTCCTAGAGCTGAGAATAACCAAGCGCTGTTTATACTATGATTGACAGTCCCTTATATTGTAATAAAACACTAAGAATCACACCAGCCTTTAGGAGCCGGTTCCTTAGGTCCCCCTTGACTTGTTTTCTTCTCGTGATATTCTCTCTAGCATACCAGGCCCTGGTCAGTACACAGCTACAAGAGTATGACACGGAAAAAAACATAGTACCTGTAGATTCACAGTCTTATTAAACATTTTTCACTGAAGAACTAATTTATTAGTCAGCTACCCAAAACTGGAAAATGATGTCTTCAAAGTATGAATGAAAAGCGTAGTTAACTCTCTTCTTCACTTGCTTGCCTTGTGGGACTAAACAGCTGTTAGACACCTGGACTTCCATTCACAGCTGCTGCTGACCATTCATGAGGAACTGGACTACAAAATTTTAAAGTCTTTGCAGATTTCTATTCAGTGCTGTGAAAAGGAAAACATGAGAAGCTAAAGCCTATGCCAATGGGCTAGTGAATGAAAACTTTTTGAAGCTGAAGAACATCAGTTAAGAGACAAACTGAATCCTGGACTTCACGGTGGACCTCATCATCTTGCAAACATATGCAACAGTTACATGAACACATTTGAGTGAACTAAGGCTAGAGATGACTCAGAGTTCAGGCCAAACTGAAGAAGAATTTTAAATCATAGACTAATAACCCCAATAAGACTCTTTGTGTTAAAGCTCTATGTTGGGACTCATTCATTTTGCAACTACTTTAGGTAACAGTACAACAAAGTTCTTGTTGTTGAAAATAAAAAATCATCTGCAGAGGCAAGGCTTCAAGAAAAGAATATGCACTTAGCCAGTGAAGCTACTTGAAATAAAAATATTTAGATAAAAATGTGTGAGCACATCACTTCTCAGCCTATTGGCTAAGATCAACTGTAAAATGTATGAGCGCAGACCTGGAGAGATGGCTCAGTAGCTAAGAGTACTAGCTGCTCTTTCTGGGCAAGTTCAAATCCCAGTACCTACAGGAGAGCTCACCACCATCCACAACTCTAGTTCTAGGGCATATGATACTATTTTCTGGCTTCTGCCAGCACCAGGCATGCACATGTACACAGACATATGTGCAGCCAAAATATTTATACACATAAACTTAAATTAATAAGCAAAAATAAAACAAACCAAAATATGTAACTATGCAGGCCAACTACAAAATAAAGTAACAATGATTATCATATCAAAGTAACTATCCAGACTTACATTCTCATTCCAGCAAACAATGAGGAGATCCACTGCAAAGGATCTGTTCACAGTGCAGTTCATGTCTGACTTAATGTTGTATCCTAAATCTTTGTGGTATCTAAATCTAATTCTATCAAGTTAACTTGATTTTTGTGTTTCATTCATTCACTTCTGAATGTGAATGAAATTTCACATGTTTAGGAAATGTTAGGGAGATTGACTCAGAAAACAAAAAAGCCCTGAGAGATTTCAAAGAAGAAAATAGTGGTGAGACAGTGAGATAGTGTATAGAAGCCCAGATGTCCACAGCCTCCCTGCTCACCTGTAAGTTCTCTTTTATCTCATTTTCTTTGTAACTGTGGGAAAGAACCACAATTCCACATTAAAGATGGTAGTGAAGGGCAATCTGAGTTGGGCTTCGATGATGTTTTTTTGCCATGTCACAAAGAACTGGATCATTCAAAAAAACTGGGGTACTTGGATATACCCTGGAAGAGAAGGCAGAAATCTTTAGTTTCAAACGTTGAAAAACTTTAGGAGGCTTCTGAACTCATATGGTGCCTACTCAAAATCAGGGGTCATCAAAGAACAAGCAATATTTCCACCACTGAGATATCCTAGAAAATGCAAGTTCTATCATCTCTGTGCAAGTTCGAAATCAGCTTCTGAAAATCGAGTTTATAGTACTGAAAAGATTTCGCCAATACTAGTGATTGAAGTAAATTCTCTACTGTCCTTCTTACCATTGCTTAGATGGTTGAGAACCAAGAACACAGTAGGCAACTAGAACAATGAATGTCCTTTGACTTGCAGTAATTCAACAGCTTGCTCTGGTTCAGGTAGAGATGGCATTACTCCTGTAGATGGGCAAACAAAGATATATGATTATATGAGATGCTAAGGTTAATGGAACAGAGAAATGTTAAAGATTAATTAAAGAAGGGGTGTTGTAGGAACTCCAATAACATACTCTGTAAAAATAAAGAATGCCTACACTTAGAGGCACATTCCTATATTCTTCCATACCCTGGAGAATCTCCCTCCCTCCCTTCCTCAGTTGTCCCTCTTCCAACTGCTCACCTCCCTCCCACTTGGCACAGATATCCACTGTTTCAAATAACATTTTCTTTTGTTCATCACCTGGAAACAGATTTTCGCCCGGCTGGAATAAAAACAATCTGCTTGAGGGTCTGAATAAAAATGGGTGTGTCATAGGAGTAGCTCAAATTTGAACACTAAATATTCACTAAGGGGAGCACCATTCTGTGTATTTATATTTACAGAGTGATTTGCATATGAAATTATAATGAGTATTTTTATGTGCTTGATTTAGTCTCTTGTATAAATCAAATATATATATAAAAGAAAAGCTTAGTCAAGGTCATACAACCAGCAGAGAGAGACAAAATCCAAACCCATATTAAAGGCTTTTGTCTTTCCACTTCAAAAGCCATTGAAGACTGTATGTTTGACTTTATAAAAATATGTAGGCATTGGAATTTATTAGCAGTGATTGATTGTTAAAAACAGTGACCCACCCCACCCCTCATTTTGAATGTTAGTTTTCAGTTGGGGTTAAGGGAATGAACTTATATATTTAAGCACATTAACTTTGAAAAGTTGTATTTTTCAACTTGAGACAACACAGAAATTAATCTTGAAAGCGAATCCCACTCTTTAAAAACTGAACAAATATGCATTAGTTACCATACAACAGTGTAAAGTTACAAGATCATTTACACAAACTGGTACACACTGACCTAAAAGACACAGAGAAGAAAACAGAGTAATTCAGGAAAAATGGCAAATAACTAGGCTAATCAGTAAGGCGAGTGCACTCTAGTAGACTCAATTCCTGGATGGAGAGCTTCAGATAAACTTCCAAGTGTCCAGCACAAGTAGCACTGGACAGCATTTCCCTGGGCAAAATCCTGTCAGTGTGAGATACCCCACTAAAAGAATGGTAATTCTGTTACACCTGACCCAAGAAAAACGGTAAAATCCTAGACAATCACTTGTGCTCTTTTGTAAACAATTAAGAACTTTGTACAGAGCAGGTTACTGTGTCTAAGGAGAGCCAGCCTGTGGGGGGGGGATTCCCCGCCAAGCCCAAGCCAAGCCCAAGCCAGGGACAGCATGGAGCAGGTGCAGAGCTGGCCCCGCCCACTCAGTGCAAGAGTGTGGCCAGCGCAGGGCCAGGCCTGCCTGTGAGGTCAGGGAGCAGGTGGCAGATCAGGTGGCAGGGTGCGCGCAGGAGGCAGCAGAGGCAGGAGGCGCACGGGCAGAGGGCAGACAGCAGATGCCAGCTCTAGGCAGACTACCTGTGGACTTGCTCCCTGCTCCCTGAGGTCTGTCACCTCCATGAGCACTGTCCCTGCCTTTCTTCTGAATAAGCCTGTAGTCCTGGATCTGGGTGAGGGGACCTGGGTTTCCCAGAGGAGGCCCGCACTGGCACTCCCTCCCCGTGGAGGCCCCTCACATGGCCACAAGTGTGGCCTGCTGAGAGGTGAACTCTTTCCGGTTTCCCAGCCCCTTACACGAGGATAATAAGGGGCAGTTGGTGCCATCCACTGACCAGTGACAGGCACTTTGTAGCAGCCTGAATTACTGGACCCGCAGCTCAACCAGTCCTACCTGTACTCCAGGAAACTTCACTACCACCAAGGAAAAAGAGAATTGGGGATGAAACAGAAAATAGAGATGCCTTCCTTGACCTGAAGAAACTGTACCCCTCCAAATTCCCCCCAATGCTATACAATAGAGGGACTCTTGGATATAAAAGACCATTCATCCTCTAAACAGAAGCTACCATGCCTCTGAAAATATGTCAGTGATGGCAGTCATTTGGAGAAAGACAGTGCTGAGCTTTGTGTCCTTGGTGGACAAAGGGTTGACAAGGATAATTTCTGCTACATCTTTGAGAAGGATCAGCATCTTAGTGGTAAGGACCTGCAAGACTTGAGAGACCGAGACAAGGACAAGTGTTTCAGGAGGGAGTTTAGAGATAGTAAGCGTGTCTTTGGTGAGCACAGAAGAAATGATTCGTACACTGAGAAAGAACCAGAATGGTTTTCAGCTGTCAGTATGAAACCATAGATTTTACTGGCTTTGATGATAAGATTGTAGAGGAGGATCACAAAGGACTAAAGAAACAATGGACTGCCTCTGTGAAAAAAGGCATAGTGGAGTGCAATGAAGGGGTGGATGAAGAGGATTAAGTGGAAGTCATTCTGGCCAAGGAGCCACCTGCTGACCTGGAAATTCCAAGGGATGTAATCTTACCTGAGCAGTCTCCAGGAGAATTTGACTATAATAAATTTGTTAACCTTGATAAGGTGCCACGCATGGCTTCAATGATAGATGTTCTGAGAAAAGGAACAGTCTCTGCCAGCCACTTCAGTAGGTGGGTCTCTAACCCAAGCTGGTCAGAGAAAAAAATCCAGCAGCCTTGGACCAACACCCCTTGAAGAACTTGAGAGGCTGGTAGGTTTAGAGCAAGCCGTCTTCTCTCCTGGACAGAACTCAGAGACTTATTTTGCTCCCATGCCATCAGAAGACCATGCTAAAAATAAAATAGACATTTTAGAAATGCTACAGAAGTGCTAAAGGAATGGTTAAGTGGTTAAGAGAACTCTGACTGCTCCTCAAGAGGTCCTGAGTTCAATTCCCAGGAACCACATGGTGTCTTAAAAACATCGGTAATGGAATGCACTGCCTTGTTCTAGTGTCTGAAGACAGCTACAGTGTACTCATAGACATAAAGTTAAATTTTTTAAAAAACAACATTAAAAAAGGAATGCTACAGAAAGCCAAATTGGATTTTAAACCTCTTCTTTCTAGCCTTTCTACAAATGAAGAAAAACTTAAAAAGAGCTCACATTTAGGGATTTTACTTTCAGTGGAAGAGGTAGAAGCTGGGCTGAAAGGCTTGAAGGTGGAGCAGAATATGAAGAATTCAACTCCCTTCATGGCAGAACATTTAGGAGACTCTGAGTGCTGTGATTAGCAATCAACAGCTGAAGAAAGATGGTGATATGACTGCATTCAACAAACTAGCAAAGGCAAGTGAGACTTTGCCTACCCAGCCCAAAGTCAGTCACTTGTTAGCCCCTGCTGAGATTCCGGGCCAGTCTTTCTCTCAAAACATCCTACACGTGTTTCAAACTCAAGAAGCCTCAACAGACTACCTTCATTCAAGGATATTATCACCAATCAGGACCCCAGCAACTACTTGGATATCCATTCCTAGGCATGTGCAAGCCCATGAGTCCTGTCTCAGCCCAGATGAGTCAGCTAGAATGCAGAAAGTTGCTTTGGAGGGGCTGGCTCTACCACCTGACCTTCCTGTACAGACAGCACCCTCCTACCAGCCTGGTTTTAGCAAACCGCAAGTGGACAGAACCAGAGTTGGGCTCAGAAACAGGCAACAGTTAATGTGAGAGTCACCAGCACCCATGCACCGAGGAAATTCATCTTCCTCTGCTCCTGCTGCCTCCATCATGAGCATGCTTTCTCCTTCCTTCACCCCTACATGTGATCTGCAATGTATATGAAAGCAGAGAGAAGAGCAAGGAGGAAATAGCTCTTGAAACATTTGTTCCTGGTGATGGTAAAGAGGATACTCAGAAGGCCAACGAAAAGAATCTCCTGTCATCCAATCCCATACCCAATACTGATCAAGACTCTTCTATGACAAATCTTAAACTTTCGACAATACAGCGGTCTTCATGCTCCACTCTGCTGTCCCAGACCAACCCTTACACCAAAAAACAAGATCACAGACCTAAAGCAACTGGGCAGAAAACAGCTACCCTGGCATCCCCAATCCCAGGAACACCTTTTCTCTGTCCTACCAACCAAGTTCCCCTTTACCCTCACGTTCCTTTTGTTCAACCCATGCACCAGCATTACCCAGATTAGTCCAAAGGTACATCTACAGCATCTTCCAAGATTCCTCCAAGGTGTGCTTCCTCCTGGGATACACTTCATTACAGTGACTATCTGGCTCACTCCTGGGTCAACCTTTGTACCCTTTGGTCTCTGCTGCTAGTCACCCTCTCTTAAACCCTGGGACCTCTCTGCATTTGGCAGTGATGCAGTGTCACCTGCCCTATGTCTTGCCAGCAAGAATGACACACGGCAACAGGATTCTTCTGCAAACAACCATTATTGTACAGCACTCTTGAGCAGGGGACTGCCGAGGAAGAAATGTGCACTGCTTAAATATGCCCAGGAGACACGTGCCGCTTCCTGATTGGCGCGCCCTCCAGTATCTCATTAGCATACCCCGAGAGCAGGCTGTGACATTCATGGTATATGAGCACAACAGCTCTGTTTGCTGAAACATCAGCAGAAAGCCGGCGCCATCTATTGGAGAGGCACAAATGGCTTCCAACATTTCTTTCTTTTATCTTAAATAAAACATGGCCAATCAACCATCAGGCTGTTGTTGGACCTTTAGCGTTCAAGACAATGATCAGCAATAATTTTGGGTAAAGCACCCTCCTGCGTACAATGGGAACGAGCCCTGCAGGGTGCAAAGGCTGCCTATGTGTAGGACACCCATTCCTGGTGCAATGTCTCAAAGTCTCAGGGTGCAAGGGCTATCCAGACACAGACCCATCACTTCTCCTTAAGCATACTAAGCCAAACAGAGGGAGAGGTGCCCATTTCGAGTGCAGCAAGAGCTTGTGCTATGACCACTTTGTCACCTTGTTTTTGAGTACAGAGTTTGCACACCATCTAGAGCAGAAACACAGTCCATCCGCACAAAAGCATGCCAAAAACTAGCTAATAAGGCAAAAGTTCTATTTTCCACTAACCCTGCTATCTCAGTGTCTTAGGGCAAGTAAGGTACATCAAAGGTTTTATTGGTGCCAAACAAAAAGGAAATAGTTTTGCATAATGGCGAATGTGCATTGGTTTTGGAAACACCAACAGAATCTCCCAACTCGGTTCTGCTTGAATCGTCATGCAGGACAGGCTCATCAAAAGCATGTAGAGCAGCATTTTGTTCTGGTAGCACTCAACGTGTTAGATGTTCTGGGATCCAAATTGGGCTTTCTTCTTCCTGTGGAAACACACAAATAGCTCCCCTGGATCGTATTAAAATAGAATCCGGGCCTTTGCAATCTCCAGTGAGGACATCTTTTTATTTTACTAACTCTTTAGGTGGAACAGGCCATTGTCCATGGTGCTCGGCAGCTGAATGGCCATGAGCATCCAAATTTTAAAAATTTAAGGTAAGAAGTAGAGTAGAAATGGCTATTTTGGGTGTAGGGGGCACCTCTTCATTTCCCCCTTTTTGTTTGTTTAAATATACCTTCAGGGTGCAATGAGCTCTTTCAATGATGCCTTGACCCTGAGGATTATAAGGCAAACCTGTCAGGAGTGAAACACCCATGTGATGGCAAAATTGCTTGAATTTTGCTGAAGTATAGGCAGGACCATTATCTGTTTTTAACACTTTAGGTATGCCCCATGCACTCCACACTTCAAGACAATGAGTAATAACATGAGAAGCCTTTTCTCCCTATAAAGGAGAAGCAAAAATGACTCCTGAACTGGTATCAATGGACACATATACATATTTTAATTTTCCAAAGGAGGGAACATGGGTGACATCCATTTGCTAAACTTGGAGAGGCTGAATGCCTCGTGGGTATACCCCTACATGTGGGGTGGTGGCAAAGACACTGCAGTTTCCACAGTAGAGAACTATGTCTCTGTTGTCTTTTCTGGTGATGGAGAAACGCCTACTTAAGGTTTCAGCTGTCACATGAAACAGAGAATGGAACTGGGTAGCGGCCTCCACAGGGGTCAGGACTGCAAATGCAGTAGCTCGGGTGGCAAGATCTGCTAAATTATTACCTTGTGACATTGGACCAGGTAGGCCTGAGTGGGCATGAATGTGCGTGGTTTAGCAAGGAGAACGTCTGGATAACAGCTTCTGCTGAATTTGCATAAATATGGAAGCAACTGAGCTCCGAGTTTTAATTAGACCAGCTCCCTCCAGGGAATTAATTGCATTAACTACATAAGAGGAGTCTGAGACTATATTAACCAAACCAGGGAAAGCATTTAAAACTTCTAGAACAACTTGACATTCATCCAACTGAGGGGAATTTTGGGCAAACTGTTTGGTTACTACTTTGCCTTTATGCACATATGTGCCTATCCCTGTTTTAGAGCCATCAGTATATACTATGTCACCTTTTGTAAGAGGAACTGCACTTGTCACACGGGAAAACACGAGAGGCTGATAGCATGCAAAGGTCAAAATTGGGTTTTTAGGGTAATGATTGTCAAATGTCCCAGAAAAGGCACATACAAGTATGGCCCAATCATCATCAACAACAGCCAAATTCTGTAACTTTTCTGCAGTATATGGAATAATTATTTTTTCTGGATAGGTACCAAAATGAGTAACAGTAGCCTTTAATCCACTCAAGGCAAGTTTTGCTACGGCCGAGAGATACCATTAAATAGTTTTGGCCGGGGAAGCCTGTGGATGAGTCCACAGCAAAGGACCTTTCTGCCATAACACTGCAGTAGGCAACTTCTCAGTCTGTAAGACACAGCTCAAAAGGTTTACCAGGGTGTATTATGACTATCTGAGCTTCAGCCAAGGATTTCTCTACCTTCTGTAAGGCTGCCACAGCCCCGGTGGTCAGAGATCGTGGGGATGTTAACTGTTGATCTCTTTCAAGAATATCCAACAAGGGTTTTAGTTTAGCAGTAGAAATCTTTAGGAATGGCCTAAGCCAATTAATGTCCCCTAGGAGCTTTTGGAAATCATTTAATGTCTGTAAATGATCTCTTCTGATTTTTATTTTTTGAGGTATATCAAATTCTGGGTGAACGACGGCTCCTAAGAACCTTCCCATCTGTGATCGCTGAACTTTCTCTGAAGCTATCGTTAACCCAATGTGCTGTAAGGACTTAACTAAATCATCAAAGGCTACTTCTAAGTCTTGAATATTAGGGCCACATAAAAGAATGTCATCCATATAATGAAAAATGGTCAATGACGAGTATTGCCTTCTAATAGGGGTTAAAGCTTGTTGTACATACAGCTGGCACATAGTAGGACTGTTTGCCATTCCTTGTGGGAGAACTTTTCATTGGTATCTTTTATCAGGTTCTACATGGTTTATGACAGGAAGAGTAAAGGCAAACTTCTCTTTATCTTTGGGATGTAATGGGACAGAGAAAAAACAGTCTTTAAAATCTATAATAATTATCTCCCACAGCTTGGGTAAAGCTGACAGAAGTGGGAGACCTCGTTGGAAAAACATAAACTGTTGCATTTGTGCATTAATAGGTTTGAGATTATGTAAGAGTCTCCATTTGCTTGATTTCTTTCTTATAACAAAAATTGGAGTATTTCAAGGGGAGCTAGAAGGCTCCAAATGTCCTAACTGTAATTGCTCCCTTACCAAGTGATGGAGAGCCTCTAAGTTTTAAGAGGAAAGAGGCCACTGAGGAACCCACACAGCATCCTCTGTTAGCCATGGTATGGGCATAGTCCCCTCAATGGCCCCTAAGAAAAATTCAAAGCACTTCGATCAAATTTTATGGTGGGCTGTATGGGGTCTGTAGGACCTTGATGATGTTTGCTGATGCCTCTTCCGGGGATATACTCCATATCAGTCATCATCCCTTGAGCAGGCAGGGAATAATTATTCATAAGTTTAAGGACTAGTTCTGTTAAAATGTCTCTTCCCCATAGATTAACCGGTAGTGGAAGGACATATTTTGTAAAAGTCCCTTTCTGTCTCTCAGGGGCTTTCCATTTTAATGATTTCGAGCTGTTAGCAGGACTGGCTTCATAGCCGAGGCCTTGTAATGAATGGTAAGATTGAATAACTGGACACTTAGCAGTCCAACACTTAGTAGATTTGACACCTTTAATCCCCGCAAAACAAGTTTGGCTACGGCCAAGGGACACCATTCAATAGTTTTGGCCGGGGAAGCCTGTGGATGAATCCACAGCAAAGGACCTTTCTGCCATAACACTGCAGTAGGCAACTTCTCAGTCTGTAAGATACATAACTTAAAAGATTGAATAACTGGCCACTTAGCAGGCCACCACTTAGTAGATATGATGCTTTTGTCTACCCCTGTGTCCAAAATTTCTTCAAAAAGTTTTCCTTCAATCTCTAAATTCAAGGTTAGTCATTTATTAAAGTCCACCAAGAGATAGGCTGAGTCAGTTCTTGAAGAACCGAAGCCTTTGCTCTCCCTTTTCAACCTGCTTGATGCAAATTGGGTGTGACAACTGGGGAGGATAAGTAATTGTGCAATCTGATACCCTGGGGAGATGGTAAACAAACCCCACTGGGAGGAGCACATAATTTTTAGTTGGCCTTCATAATCTTGATCAATCACCCCAGGGTGTACTACCAAACCTTTAACGGTGGCAGATGTGCACCCTAAAAGCAGCCCTATTGTATTAGTGGGTAATGGTCCATGAAAATCAGAAGGGATAGGCTGAACTCCCATTTGTGGAGTTAGGACAATTCTGGTGGTGGCGCAGAGGTCCAATACTGTGGAACCCGGATGGGGGCCCCGCTGTACATTTTTTGACACTTCTAGGGGCCTTCCAGTGAAATCTTTTACTGATCTACATTCATTAGCCCAATGCTTCCCTTTCTTACACTTAGGACACAGGCCAGGAATACTCTTAGGGTTGAAGCCAGAGCTCTGACTTCTACACTCTCTTTTCATATGACTAGGCTTCCCACATTGAAAACAAGTGACACTCCTCCTAGGAGGACCAGGCCGCCGCTGCCCCTGTAGTATGGCAGCAGCTAAGCCTGCATTAGTTAAGGGTCCTCCGATCTCTCTACAGGCTTTAATCTAGGCTTGTAATCCTTTAGCCTTCCAGGGGACAATGGCATTATGACATTCCTTAGTGCATTGTTCAAAGACCAGTTGCTCTATCAAGGGCATAGCCTGTTCTTGGTCTCTGAACATTTTGCCCACTGCTTCCATCATGCGGGCCACAAAATCTGAGAAGGGTTCACTTGGACTCTGAATAACTTTTGTTAGATTTCCTGACACTTCTCCCTTATTTGTGAGCACTTTCCATGCCTTCACGGCACAAAGCACTATCTGGCCATAGACTTCCTCGGGGTAGGCTGTTTGGTTGACTGCCCACTGTCCCTGTCCTGTCTACATTTCAAAATTCCAAGCTGGCTATCGGGCGACTGCATTGGCACCAGCCTGGGTCTGACAAGCGTCATGCCAAAAGGCTTTCCACTCAATGTATTGTCTCATACTTAGGAGACAAGCTTTAGTAACAAACTGCCAATCAGTAGGGGTCATTGCTATTGTAGTTAACCTCTCTATCTTGGACATGGCATAATTAGCGGTGACTTTATAAGCTCGGACTGACTCTGCCAACTCTTTAACTTTCTTATGATCGAGGGTGTGATAACTACAGACAGCATTATCCTCCTCGAACTCGGAAAACATTTGCCTGAGGGCATGGCATGTCTCCGGTGAACCAAAGGAGAACTCGCACTTCCTCTCTGAATAAGGTGGAGAAGCAGAGGCCACCGTGGCAGCTGCTTTAAGATTTTCAGTTTCGCTGCAGGAGTCCTCCATCCTGGATGATATCGCTCTGCCTCATATTTTGCTGCCTCCTCCTCTAAATCTTTCTCTTTAGACTCAAACAATTTATCCTCTAACTCATCTGCCAGCTCTAAAACTTTTAGCTCTTTTAGTGGTTACAGAGTATCCTCTCCGGGGAACACGTATTCGTTTCCGGGGCTGAATTTTTTCCTCTCCCGGCAATCCTTCTAGGGGGGAAGTCTTTCATCGGTCTTTCCTCCTTTCAGTTTTCTTTCACTTTCATTTTGTATTCTGCTCCATTTCTGACATGCTCTAGACATGCCTCTCGGAGCCTACTTGTTTTAATTTTTGTTTCTTGTGCGCTCCCAATTTCACTCTGACATGCCCTCTTGGTGCTGCGTGATAACTTTCTGTCCTGCCTTAATCATGGCCTCACATTTCTGATCCCGCAAACATAATCTAACTAACTTCCACAGCGATATTGTCAAAACAGTCACCACAAATGCAAGAAATAACCCCTCTACTGCCAGAGAGAATCCAAAAAAGGACATGTCTCTTGGAGCTTACCTATTTAATTTACCTTTTCGCAGTTCTGATTCCACTTCAATGGACTGAAGGTTCCCCTTGGGACTAGCGATGTAAAGGCTTCCTGGGATTTTCAGCACCACTTGTCACGCACCCTACATCTCACCAGCAAGAACGATGCTTGGCAACAGGATTTTTCAGCCAACAACCTTTATTGTACAGTACTCTTGAGCAGGGGACTGCTGAGGGAAAAAAGTGCACTGCTTAAATATGCCCAGGAGACTCGTGCTGCTTCCTGATTGGTGAACCCTCCAGTATCTCATTTGCATACCACAAGAGCAGTCTGTGACATGCATGGTATATGTGCACAACAGCTCTTTTTGCTGAAACATCGGCAGAAAGCCAGCGCCATCTATTGGTGAGGCACAAACGGCTTCCAACAATGCAGGAGCAGCTACAGTACTCAGTTCTGCATCCTCCAGGATCTAGTTCCCAGGCAGCAGCTATCAACATTCAGACTTCTCAAAATGTAACTAGCTGGTCAGGCCTTCTCCATATGCACGTCCAGCTGGACCATCACACCAACCAAAGAAGCAGCATCCCTGTGGGCCTTGCCAAATGTTTTGGATCTACATTATGACTGAAGGCTGTTAAATAAATGTAGGCCTTGGAACATTTGTTGCCATCATGCCATAGCCAATGGATAAACTAACTTGTTGAATCTCATGTTATTTGACTTCTTTTATACTTCCAATGAATAAATGAAGCAGTGTAATGGGAATAGTTGTGTGGACTTTTCTCAGTGGTTAGCATACCTATTTTAAAGAGTAATACTTAACTTTAAAAAGAATGTTGTTGAAACTCTATGCATGTTATTTAGTATGATGTGCAGAAAACTCTTTAAGAAAGTACCTGGGTCTTCAAGATTCCTTTGGAAACTGGGGAAGAGATCCCTATGGCCATTAAAATGAGAGGGTGATTCTTATACACCATCAATATAGCAAATGGTTTATTTGCCTAAAAGTCATTTAAAGACACTTAAAGTGCATGAAAATTTTATTTACTGTACAGAGTTCTAGATGTATTTATCAAATAGAAAAACCACCCTGGACTTAGTAGTTCACCCATTTTGTGGTTTCCCTTGAAAAGAAAAATAAGTTTTCATTGTTGTGTCGTTCTGTTACACTGAAGGGGAAAGACCTTACTGGGAAACAAGTTTTTCAGATAGGATGACAGTTCCTTCCATCACAACTTATGTATTTACATCCTAAAAGTTTCCCATTATGACTCTGGGATGTATACACAAGACAGCCCCAAATTCACTGTGCTGCTTAACAGGAACTTATTAGAATAGATAAAAAAGAAAAATTGCTGATTGTCTTGTACTAGAAGAACATAGTAAGAGGGGAAAACCCAGTTCTTTTTATTAAATCAAGTACAGTATGAAAATTACAGAAGACCAAAATCAGCAAACAAGTTTTATGAATTACAGGAGTAAAAATGTACCAGCTGCTTTTCATCAGTCTTTAGATGTTTGGATTGTTTTGTCTTTATTTTGGGGGGATTGTAAATTATCAGAGGTTTTCTACCATTTCAGGTTTTTCCCATTTTTTTTTCTTTTTTTACAGTTATGCTCCTCCTGACTTGGAGAAAGTAAACATATGATTCTCTCTTGTCTTCCTTACATACTCCCTATTAGAAAACTTCAAGTTCTTTGTTCCTTTTTTTTATTTAATAGCTTGAATTTAAGAGTTCTCATAGCCATTCATTGGACCCCTGCTTTTCAGGGAAGTGTCTTTCAAATTATTCACACACATGGTCACACACAGAAAATTAAAAAAAAAAAAAAAACTACTGCTTTTCAAATTCAGAATGTGAGTAAAAGACATTCTTCATCACCAGAGGGATTTTATTTGCTTCCTGGTTTCTCTTTCCATGAAGGAAATTGATTGTGGCAGAGAAGCAGGATGTCTTGGTGTTTTCTTTTAAGTTAGAATTTAAGTGCTTTCTCAAATAGAATTTATCTTTGTCATTTCGGAGCAATTAAGGGTTCCTTCAGCTTAGAAGACTTGGGGCCTCCTATGTCTACTGACATTTTCTTGAATTCTCAAAGACCTGTGGACAGCTATCTGTATATTTTTAAGTTGCCCATTTCTCTCTTGAACACGGTTTGATTTGTATAGTACTTAGAATTAACTTCCTAGTACTTTCTGAGCAGCTATTTCATATATTTTTTCCAGCTCCTCCCTATTTTCCTTACAAGAGATCTTCTGACAAGGAATGTGGCTGTTATGTTTACTGGACCATCAACATAAATGTTTTGATTCATCCCTGTTGGTCTCTGAGATATGTAGACTATTACACCACTCACTAGTTATTTTTTAAATAATTTTTAGGTAGATACATTCATACTAGGATGCGCTTATTGCCACCTTCCTCATCTTGAAAGCAGGTCCCAGTTCTGAAATTCTTAACTCCTTAAAAACTTGATGGTGTTTCAGCAGAAAAAACTAGCCAGAACAAAGGGAAACTGTTTATGAAACTGAAAAGTAATAGCAAACTAGATTGGATGGTTACAAATTTCAGTTGTTCTGTATCAGGTGAATTTTTGTGCTCTTTTCCCTGTGTATGGGAGGTGGTTTTGTTTTTCTATAAAAATCTTTTATTTAAAATAATAATAACAATCTAATAGAGCCTACATGGTTCAAATACAAAATTGTCAGTCCTGGAAATTTTTCTTTTATAAAATGTGAGTGAAGGGTTGGAGGAAAGGAGCAGGAGAAAAAAAAAAGAGGCGGTGAAAGAGGATGAAGAAGATGAGAATGATAAAGAGGAAAAGGAGAAGGTGAAGAGACAGTAGAAGAAGAAGAAGGAGGAGGAGGAGGAGAAAGAGGAGAAGAAGAAGAAGGAAGAGAAGAAAAAGGAAAAGGAATAGAAAAAAGTGAAGAATGAGAGAAAAAAGGAGGAGGAGGAGGAGAAGAAGAATAATAATAAGAAGAAGACAAAAGAAGAAGAAGAAGAAGAAGAAGAAGAAGAAGAAGAAGAAGAAGAAGAAGAAGAAGAAGAAGAAGGAGAAGAAGAAGAAGAAAAAGAAGAAGAAAAAGAAGAAGAAGATGAAGAAAAAGAAAATGAAGAAGAAAAAGAAAAAGATGAAGAGATAGAAGAATAGGAAGAAGAGGAATGGAGAAAGAGGAAAAAAGAAAGAGAAGAAGGAAGAAAAGGAGGAAGAGAAGGAGAAGAAGAAAAAGAATAAGAAGAAGAAGAACAAGAAGAAGAAGAAGAAGAAGAAGAACAAGAACAAGAGCAAAAAAAAGAACAAAAGGTAAAAGAAGAAAAAATAGAAGAAGAAGAAGTAGAAGAAGTAAAAGAAAAAGAAAAAGTAGAAGAAGAAGAAGAAGAAGAAGAAGAAGAAGAAGAAGAAGAAGAAGAAGAAGAAGAAGAAGAAAAAGAAGAAGTAGAAGAAGAAGAAGAAGAAGAAGAAGAAGAAGAAGAAGAAGAAGAAGAAGAAGTAGAAGAAAAAGAAGAAGAAGAACAAGAAGAAGAACAAGAAGGAGAACAAGAAGAAGAAGAACAAGAGAAAGATGAAAATGAAGAAGAAGAAGAACAAGAAAATAAAAGAAAAAGAGAAAGAAGAAAAAAAGTAGAAGAAGAAGAATGAGAAGGAAAAGAAGAATAAGAATGAGAAAGAGAATGAGAACAAGAAAGAGAACAAGAAAGAGACGAAGGAGAATGGATAAAAAAAAGAGTTGAAAGAGTAAAAGGTGGTGAAGGATATAGAGGAAGAAAACAGAAGGGAGAAGGAATGAAGGAAGAAAATAGGAGGAGGAGGAGGAGAGAAATAATGAGAAGAAGAAAGAAGAAGAAGAAGAAGAAGAAGAAGAAGAAGAAGAAGAAGAAGAAGAAGAAGAAGAAGAAGAAGAAGAAGAAGGAGAAGGAGAAGGAGAAGGAGAAGGAGAAGGAGAAAAAGAAGGAGAAGGAGAAGAAGAAGAAAAACAAGAAGAAGAAGAAGAAGAATAAGAAGAATAAGAAGGAGTAGGAGAAGGAGAAGGTGAAGAATAAGAATGGGAAAGAGAAGGAGAACAAGAAAAAGCAGAAGGAGCCGAAAAAGAAGGGAGGATGAAGGGAGGTGGTGTAGATAAAGTATGTGAAGTAGATAGAGGAAGAAGAGGAAGGGAGGAGTAAGGGAGGACTAAAAAGAAGAGGAGGAGGAGGAGAACAAAGAAAAAAAGTAGAAGAAGAAGAAGAAGAAGAAGAAGAAGAAAAAGAAGAAGGAGAAGAAGAGGAAGAAGAAGAGGAAGAGGAAAATGAAGAGGAAGAGGAACAGAAAGAGGAAGAAGAAGAACTACAAGAAGAAGAATGAGAAAAGAGGAAAAAGAAGAAGAAGAACAACAAGAAGAAGAAGAACAAAAGGAAGATCAAGATGAAGAAGAATAGAAGAAGAAAAGAAGAAGAAAAGAAAAAAAAGAAGAAAAAGAAGTAAAAGAAGAAGAATGAGAAAGAGAAGAAGAATAAGAATGAGAAGAAGAAAAAAAACCAGAAAAATAATGAGAAAGAGACGAAGAATAAGGGAGAAGGAAGGGGATAGGAGGAGGAAAACGTGGTTGATGAGATAAAGGAAGAAGAGATAAAGGAAGAATAGGACGGGTGGAGGAATGGAGGAAGAAAAAGAGGAGAAGGAGGATGAAAAGAAATAATGAGAAGAAGAAAGAAAAAGGGAAGAAGTAGAAGAAGAAGAAGAAGAAAAAGAAGGAGAAGAGGAAGAAGAAGAAGAATGAGAAGGAGAAGGAGAAGGAGAAAGTGAAGAATAAGAATGCGAAAGAGAAGGAGAACAAGAAAGTACAAGAGCCGAATAGGATGAAAAAGAGAAGAGGAGGAAGAGAACAAAGAGAAAAATAGAAGAAAAGAAGAAGAAGGAAGAGGAAGATGAAGAAAAAGAACAGAAGGAAGAAGGAATAAG